>NC_045445.1:42721587-42779432 GCF_002776525.5 Piliocolobus tephrosceles | reverse complement strand
AGAAAGAAAGAAAGAAAGAAAGAAAGAAAGAAAGAAAGAAAGAAAGAAAGAGTAAGAAAGAGTAAGAAAGAAAGAAAGAAACTTAACTTCTAAATTGGTAGACCTTGTAAGTGAAACAGTGGATCAAGTAGAGGTATGATGAAGGAGGTCAAGGAGAGAGAACGTGTAAAATAGAAAGTTACCTGGGGACGTTTCCACACCACCTTTCCAGGAAGCAGTCGGTTATAGAAAAGAGAATCATTCTCAGGCAGAAATGTTGGATCACAGAAAAGTCTACTGTCTTTGACGCATTCCTGCTTCAGTTCCTGGTATTTCTGGTTTTTGAAGAGCTTCAGAGGAGGACCCATAGTGTTGAACTATGCCTAGAATGAGGAAAATTGTTGTCTTTGAAGGAAGAATTTCTTAGGTCTTTTAAGGGTTATCTGAGATTAGACAAACAGCCGTCATCCCAGGGACTTCTTCCCAGAGCTAGGCACTTCTAGTTTGGATTTAAAGGAAACGTCACCATTTTCAAAGAAAGAAGGGTCCACGCTCAGCAACTAATTAGTATGGGGCCTTGGGTAAGGCACCTAACCATTTTGGGTCTCAGTTTCTTTATCTGTCAAATGGGGCAATATGGGTCTTAATCTTATTGGGAAAAAAATCAATAATAAAAGTGAAGATTGTGAGTTAAACGTGATTCATTATAATTTAAAGAGAAGTCTTCCATTTATACCAGCAGGAACTAGATCAAGGCAAAGTACAACTTGAAGATAAGGGAAAAAATCATTTTACTATAGTCAGAATAAGTTGGTGCCCTGGAGTCACGTACTTCGTGCGTGAGGGGAAAAGTAGCCTCTTTCCATTCCAGCAAGTCTTTTTACACAATTTCTTCTGTCTTGTCATTTAGAGAGCTTTGCATTTTTTATTATTGGCCAGGCAGACTACTGCAAGAAACGGCTCAGCAGATGGCCTCCAAAGACAAGGAAAGATAGAAAGATTGTATGGTCTTTCTTCTTAAAAGTCTAATGTATAATCCTTTGCCTGTGATAAAAGGCAGATTCTGAAATTCAATTACACTAATTTGGTGGGCTATAGATTGTTATCCCATGGCAATACACTCTTGCTTTCTTTTCTTTAAAAAAAAAAAAGGAAGGAAAAACAAAAACCTCACATGGCTAAACGGAGAATTCATATAGTGATTCTTCAAGCAATGTCTATCAGAGTGCCCCACACTCAAGTGCTCTCAACAACTGGTTTTTAGGAAGATAATTTGAAAGGCAAATTTGATTTTCAATAGCCTTGGGGTGATAATAGGGTTTTCAGTGCTTTTTCTTGATTCACAAAGATAGATTTGTAATGATTTTAATGATCCTCTCCTGGCATTCAACAGTAAACAAGAATGAGATTGTGAAATTTACATCGTGTCAACTATTTCAAAATGTATTTTAGAAATAACTGTCTATATTCTATAATCACAGGAGGGTTGAAACAAAAATAAACCTGAGTAAGTTTCAGAATGTCTGCTAAAAAATAAGGAGAATACGTTAGCACTTTAAGGAGTATCTGTGTGGTATATCTGTGGGCCAGTCGCTATTTTATAAAAAGTGAAATATTGATCAGACCTTTCTACTAGTTCATTTTATGTCCTTTCAGTATCACATTGAAATGCCTCACTGGTAAAGAAGTTTCCCCATTTGAAAACCATAACAAATTTTAATTTAAATGTTTGCAATGTTATTACAATGTTATTTGCAATGTGTGTACAACAAACTTACCCTTTCTCTGAATCCAAGGAACAAGAAGCTGAGAATAACCACATTTTTTTTTTCATAGCCTTATTTATTGGCAATTGCTTTTAAAATTGAGAGCTGTGGGGGCACTGCAAAACACTGATGTCCTTTTTTTCATCAGATTTGTCTGCTCACGTGTTTTAAATATTAAAGTGTACTTCATTGTATTTGAAAGCATGGATGGTATCAATAATAATTTTTAGTTATGCAGCATCAGAGCCAACCTGAATGTTTGCCCAGACTCCTATTTGGAGGCTGTCACAAATGGATCCCAATTTTCTTGTATGCTCAAACTTAACAACAAACACTACTGCGCCTCTTGTTTTCCCTAGAAGGTTTGGTGAATTGCCAGAGCCTGGGGACTGTAAATGTGGAATAGCCTGGGGCAATTAGAATATTTAGTGTGCCAGAACCTCCTAGTCTCTGGACATTCTGGATAAATGAGTATTTCCTGTTCTGCCTTCAAAGGTCTTCCTTACTACTCGGTCAAATGGTAAAGCAGGCAAGATCCTGCAAAAGGAATCCCTGTTATAAAGAGGGCCTGTGTACAGACAGAAGTAGCATAAATTGAAAGGAAAATCAGGTTTGATTTTTAAAGCCCGTGTGATCCCAGTAGACTCTCTCAGAGGCAGAACGTACAGCTTATATGGATAGTTTACAGCTTGACAGAATACCTTTTGGGTTGGGGTGCTTATGTTCTGGGGACACACAGTAAATAAAGAAGAGCAGGCTATAAGTCTGACCTTCCACTACAGTACAACTGTAGTCCCAAGTCCTCTCGGACTTGCGGAGTAGAAGTGACCTTCATGCGGAGGTTGCAGTGAGCCGAGATCGTGCCATTGCACTCCAGCCTGGGAGACAGAGCGAGACTCCATCTCAAAAGAAAAAAAAAAAAAAGTGACCCTCATTTCTGACTAGGCAACAGAACTGTGATCCATTTGGTTGTGCCTCAGTTTTCTCATCAGGAAAGTGAGGTTATCTGCCCTGCCCCTCTTACACCATGGGTGTACCTAATGAGATGGTTGGTGTAAAAGTAGTTTTGAATAAGAAGAAAGTGATCCATAAATGTAAAATATGCACTGAAGCCCTCTCATTGCCTAGCATTGAGTTGGGCACACAAATATTGTTCAAAAAATGTTTGTTGAACGGATAAACGTCTTATGTGGAGAATTAACGTTTGCATGGCAATTTCTTGTTTGAAATGTGTATTTTACATTTTAGTTCGGGTTCTCGTCATAGCAGTCATGCTTAATGAGATTATCTGTGCCCTTCATTTTGTATCTGCAGAAATGGCAGTTTAGAGAAGCAGTAGCTAGAAACTGGCAGAATTAACTCAAACCCAGGTTCTGTGCAATGCCAGATTCGGTGTGCAGCTTTCTATCACACCACACTGCTTCTTTTGGTCACTACCTTCTTAGAGAAAGGATTTTTTAGTTCAAATGAGGAAATCTTCCAAAGCAAACATGATACCAAACTTTGAGGCATTCTGCCTAGAATTTATTGCCATGGTAGATATTGAAAAGGTTCTTTATTTTCATGGTTTGATGATCATGGGAGAATCTGAACCCTTTACATCAGAGGGTTCATCATTTAAACATCAGAAAACTTTTGGAAACCCAGACATTTTTAAGTTGAGTTTGTCATAAACAACTTATTCTGTTGGAACGGATGAGTGCAGAGAAGGGAATGCTCCCTCCTTTCTGTTCTATTGCACCCGATGGCGATGGGGATGGGAGAGCCCTTACATTAAAGATCACATATTAGGAAAGTCGGTAGACAAAAAAAAAAAAAATTAGGGATTTGAGTATAAACCCAGGGATTTGAGTATCAACCATGGAGAGCCTCTAGCTAACAAAGGCAATTTGTGGACATTTAAGAAGGGGGACCCTGTGGCCTGAGGGCTAGTGGTATGAGTGGTTGGGTGAGGCAGAGTGTGGGGCTTAGCACTGAGGTAATGGTCTTAAGCAATATTATTTTAATTCAGACCCACCACTTTGAGAAAGAATATGAGGACAACCGTGTCTGCCAAGGCAAAGGATAGAAGCGGGCCCAGAGTGCAGAAAGTTGAGAAATGCCAGGGGAAGTTGAGGGAGACTGCCACGTAGAATACAAGGCTGCAGTTTAAAGAGGAAGTATTTTTTTTTTTTCTACTCGCTGGACTGGAAAGCTTGAGGAAGTTAGGCAAGTCGTGAAAGCAGAATCTCTTGCTTCTTAACCTGTGCATTAGCCTTAGAGTAAAAAGCATATTTTGCTCTAAAAATATCTGATAAAATACATCCTGTCTGTGGTTCACAAGCTGCTTTGGATTTAGGTGAGTGGGAGAGAACATGAGGGAACTTAATGGAGACAGGGAGAGAGGGCATGGCTAAGGCATTGTTCCTGGCTAGTTTCTCCTTTTCCTCAGTTTCCTCCCTGTTCTGTACTTGGAGCAAAAATCGAGATCAAATCAATAAAAGTTTGCAGACAAATTTAATACTGAAGACCCAATTCTGCCCTGGCATGAAGTAGGCACCACTTTACCCACAATCCACATCCCTTATCCCCACACCTGGGGGTGGTATGGTGAGAGAAAAGGGATTTGGATAGGAAAAAGTAATATAAATTCAGCATCCACATGGTATACAGAGAACAGTGCTTTTTCATATGTACACAGGCAGAGTCATAGTTTACATATATGGGCACGCATTTAACCACGGGACTTATGTATGGCTGTTCAGATTCAAACTTCTAACCAGATATTCTGGGTCTAAAAAGGACCACAGAGATCCTCTGATCCAGCCCACTGCCTGATATAGGATATACCTACTCTGCCCAGAGAGAAGAGTCTGTTCAAAGTCACTCAAAGGAAAAAAAAAAAGAGGACACAATTTTCTTTAATTCCATTGCTCAATAATTCTATCAAAAAATAAAAAGCAATTCAAAATGATAATAAAACAACACAGGTGGTTACAAGATCCAGAAACAAATCCAAAATATCACCATTTAGTATACATAACATCTCAGTCCCTCAGTTTCCCCATAGCACAATGAGAATATGTTAGCTATCCTGTCTACTTCAGAGTGTTATTGGGAGAATGTAATGAAATTATGTATGTGAACATACTCTTTAATTGTTAAAGATAAGGCTAAAGCAGGGCAGTAGTATTAGGAAGCACTTGTTTTTAGCAAGTTAAATTTCTTTTCTGTCTTTAGGGGAAACTGACGAAATTTGATCATGTGCTTTAAATAAGACATGCACCAACATTTAGAAGATTAATATAAAATCGCCCCTCCACCATTCTCTACACCTCCCTATTTCACCCCTCCTTTTTTGGCTGACTTGCTCTTTTGGCCGAATAAGCCCATCCTATATGTCTACTTTTCCAGCCTTTCAAGAATCAAATTCTGATTTTATAGAACGTTATGTTGGAAAGACTCTTAGAAATCACTTAATACAAGTTCTTTCTTTTGTTGTAAGGTAAAGGAACTTGCCCAGGGTTATGTAGTGACAGAGCCCACACTAAAACTGGGACCTCCCAACTTTTTTTTAACCACAATTTGTTGTAAGGTGGGGAGGAGGGCAAACTGGCAGACACAGTATGTCAAGCAAGACATTGCTTTTAAAAATTCATTTTGTCCTCTTCTGACAAGAATGCACTTAGAAGTTTTGTTTTTGAATTGCAAGCTGTCAGAAGGTGAGATGATTTCAAATCAAGGCTAATCAAAGAAACACTGTTTGGGGGTCACAAAGGGGCTTTTTCTGCTTTTAATTTAGAAACTGAAAACTCCCAAGGATATGGAAAGCCTGCTTTTTAACCTGTTCCTGACCATATAAGTGTTTAGACTTTTTCCCTAGACTGCTAGGGAGTCTAAGGACAAATAAAGAACGTTATGTGAATACAAAGTATTCACACACACTCAGGCACACACGTGCACATAAGCATGCTCACACACACACAAACTTCCAGAGGAATAAAAGAGTTAATTAGCAGTCCACAAAGAATTTTTTGTTTATTACTTCAGACTGTAAAGTGTTCTTACTTTCACAATAAAGATTAGCAAATGAAGCATTAGCTGAATTTCAATACACCATTAATACAAACCAGGATGCTTTATCCTGAAGCCAGAAGTAATTGTCAGGACAGCAGAATTTGTTGAGTTTTTTTATGTGCTTTTCAGCAAACTTACAGTTCCAAATCCTCAGAACCAATTGTTTCCATTGCAATGCACTGCTCCTTTTTCCCGTCCCCCACCCAAAGCCAGCTCTGATCAAGTGGTCCAGTGAAGACCCTAGAACAGTGTAGTTGGCCTGGGAGTGGAGGATGGAGCCCCATCTTCAAATCAAAGTTTAAACCAAAGTTGGAATCAGAAGGGAACAAAGCCAGGCCAGAGGTGGAAAATGGAATAACCAAGATCAACCTGTCACCAGGGCAGGAAGACCACTGGCTGTGCAGACGGGGAGTTAAGATAGACTTGGCCACCACTTTCTCCTGTGCAACAGTGCACAGCCTGCTCACCCTCCTACCAGAGCTCACGGGCCTTTTGTATACAGTGTGGTTCCAAGATTTTGCCCGCATTTCAATAATTTGCCCACAGTTGTGGGTCAGCAGAAGCTAGAAGGAGGCCCTTAAAGCAGCCACACTTCTCCCCCTCAACACCATCCCCTGTGGTTTTTCCTCACTTACCAGGTATTTTGGGTAGCAGAAGGCAAGCACATACACATGCACGCGTGTGTGCACACGCACAAAACTGACCAGATATCCCCAGAAAAGTTTCATTGCCAGACAACCACAATCATCACCCCACACACCCCTCAAAATAACCAACCAAAAATTCCATTATATTTGAAGTTCTCAAACTGCTAATAACAGGCACATATTTGATCCAGACAAGCCATAAAATATAGCCGTGGAGTTTGGTTAACTATAAAGTTGAAATTTCTTCATCTTTCTTAGACGCTAAGTTATCCAGGAAATAAAACTCCAGGGTAAGTTTGTGAATTCCCTCTCTACTCACCTGAGTTATCCCAGGAGCCCTGCTGCTGTTGCTGTTGCTGCTGCTGCTGCTGCTGCTGCTGCTGCCGCTGCTGCTATTAGCCAGGTAACCCCACTAAAGTCTGTTCAGTCAGTGCGGCTGAACAAAGATTCTGGCTTTCTTAACCTGAAAACTATTTGGGCTGTACCAAGCTCTGCTCACAGGGGGAGGTGCCTCACAGCAACTTCAGGAGGCTTTGCCCCGCCCAGCAGTCAGAAACTGATCCTGAGTCATGAGGAAAATCTGGAAAGTGCCTCTACCAGATGTGCAGACGGGATGCCCACTCCAGACCCACCCACCAGCAAACTGAAAAACTCAGGAAGCCACGTTTAAAAGCTCTTTCGGTTTCAAGGAGAAATAGGACTTTCAGCCAGGATTCTGATAGATTTCTTACTTTTCTGTCCCAGGGTTAACATCACAGACATGCACATTACTGGAGAGAGGACATGCAGAGAAAAATGGTGAAGTGTTGGCAAAGTTAATGTGGGCTAGGCTACAGACATGGCCCTGGTAGGCAGATCTGTGATAGTGATGAGGACTTCAGCAAGTGACTGGCAGCGAAAGAGCAGCTAATGGGGTGCAACGAAGAAAAGGTCACTTCGTGAAACAACAGGTAACATTTGGCCAAGGACATAGAGAAGGGAGTATCAAGAGGAAAGTGAATGGAGTTTATTCCACAGCAACTATAAGAACCCTAATTTCTAGCAACCAGGCTATGGAGATTCTGCACAGCAGTGTTAGGTGAAAGGAGAGCAAATAATTGTTTTTGCTCTGAAAGACCAAGCAAGACTCCTGTAAATACTGTACTGCATCAGTCAAAGTCCTGGTCCCTTCAACCTGAGACTTTCATTTGGACACAATTCCAGGAACATGATTCTCAAGTTGTTTTGTTTGTTTCATTTTCACAAACTATAAAGACACTCATCATCTCATTCTTCAGCTTTCCTGACCAGTGTACTGTTAACTCTTGAACCTGAAATTACTACCTTCTACCCCTACTCCTGTACCAACCCTCCTGCTGGCTAGTTGAAGATCTAAGAGATAAGGGGGGGGGGGTTGGAGATAACAAGTGAGCCACATAGAGCCCAAAAAGGAAAGGAAGCATGTTCTGTCTCCACTCACTCAGCCCATACTCATGTTTTCTTTTTTTTTTTTTTTTTTTTTTTTTGAGACGGAGTCTTGCTCTGTCGCCAGGGCTGGAGTGCTGTGGCCGGATCTCAGCTCACTGCAAGCTCCGCCTCCCGGGTTTATGCCATTCTCCTGCCTCAGCCTCCGGAGTAGCTGGGACTACAGGCGCCCGCCACCTCGCCCGGCTAGTTTTTTGTATTTTTAGTAGAGACGGGGTTTCACCGCGTTAGCCAGGATGGTCTTGATCTCCTGACCTCGTGATCCGCCCGTCTCGGCCTCCCAAAGTGCTGGGATTACAGGCTTGAGCCACCGCGCCCGGCCCATACTCATGTTTTCATAAAACAGTTCTGAGCATTTCTATAACTCTGGTCTCTGAGATCTCCTTCTTGGCATTTCCCTACAACTCCCTCTGTACCTTCTATGCCAAGATGGAAATTGAGCTAGAGGTAGGGCACAAGGAAACAGGGACCCAGGAGAATTAGGCCTCTAAATATTGGCAACCAAGTCAGCTAGACAGTGAGATATTCCTCAAGCAAATATCCCTGGTGTGGAATTTTGGTTTTAAAATCAAGGGAGGCTGTTTTGTCTGGGCTCATATTCTTTAGCCATCTTTTCCACCTTCGTAATTATAAATCTAGCAGGGAATCACAGAACCTGGGAATTAGAAGGAACCTTAGAAGCCACATCTATCCTCTTGCTCAGTGCAGAAATATCCTCCTGACAGTCTGAAAAACTCATCCCTCTGCAAAACAGCTTATTCCGTATTTGATCATTTCCTAACTGTTAAAAGGGTCTTCCTTAGGTTGAGGAAAGATTAGCTTCGCACAAACAATTTCTAATTCCTCTTTCACATGACAGCCCTCTAAAATATCTAGCATGGCACCCCAAGTCATTCATCCTCTGGGTTAAATATCCTCAGTTCTTTTAAACCATGCCTCATAGGACATGGTTTCCAGACATTTTGCCACTCTAGTTGTCTTTTGGACATAAATCTACTCAGTGTGTAGCCCGTAGCTTAATCGAAATCCTCTGTTGTTTCTGGCATGAACTACTACTATGTGCCTGATTCTAGGTTTGTAAAACTGACTTTTAATTTTACTTGGATACTGGGCTTTGTATTCATTCTCAAAAACCATTGCCTTGTTTATTTCAATTTGTCTCCTTAAGATCTTTCTTTATCTTGAGCCTCATATACAAAATCATATTCTTCATAGTAATGTTTCTCAATCTTTTGTTATCATTATCACACTCCTAAAGAGTCTTTTTAGATATTTTTCCCAATCTCTCTCCATGAAATTTTAATACCACAGATATGCTGTCTGTTTATTTGCTGTATGAATATCTCTGTTTCATGTAAAATAGAAATTTTTTTAACTCTTCAAGAATCAATTTTTGCCCTCTTGGGAGCAATATCACCCCCGCTGAGAATGCATGGCCTATATCAACAAATGTTTTATATTGATCAGACTGATGAAAGTATTGAATGAGAGGGTCCAGGACAGAATACTGCAGCATAACCTTAGTGTCCTCCCCTTTTGATAAGGTTGTTCAAACTTGAAACAATCCATATAACTCCTGCTACCACCCAGCTCCTACTTTTCCATCTTCTTCATGAAGATATCATAAGACTTTTTCAAATGTCTTGCTGAAATCCAGATACATTATTCTATGGTATACATTATGGTATCCCAGTGATCTATCCTTTTAGATACCCTTTTCAAAAAGGAAATGTACTTAGGCATTACTTGCTTTTAGTCATGCCATGCTTACCCCTAGTGATTTGGCTCCCTTTCTAAAGCCTCACAAATGATCTGCTTAACAGTGCATTCTATACTTTTGCCAAGGATAAATGCCATGCTCATTGGTGTTCAGTTTCCAGGATCTATATTTTGCACCCCACACCACCACCACCAACCTTCACTAAAAATTGGGATATTTCCCTGTCTCTTTGCACCCCTCATGTCTTCTTTTTGCCATAATTTCTCAAAGGTTCCCAAGACTGGCTCTGTGATCACATCTGCACATTCTCTCAGCAGCCTCAAATATAATTTGTGTGGGCCTGGAAACTCATTGAAGGCAGCTAAGGACTCCCTTATTATCTCCTCATCTATCTTGGGCTTTAATTCTCTTTCCAGTTCAAAGATCATGCTCCTTGAGGGAGAGGTTAATTAACTTGCCCACAGCCACACACCTAGTAAATTGGCAGAGCTGAGATTTAAATTGGGCTCTGTTTGACTCTGAAGACTGGCTCTTAACCAGAATGCTATGTGATTTCAAACACCAAATGAGTGGTATGGCCCATGGGTGTTGTATGAGTTCCAAAATAGGAGAGAACTATTTTAATAAGAGTAGTCAAGGCAGCCTTTATAAAAGAGGTGAAATTTAAACTGGATCTTAAATAATGAGTAGGATCCCAATATGAACAAAATAATGATGTGTGCATATGTAGGAATCAGGGAAGAGACTGAGGATGGCATCCCAGTCAGGGGAAATAACAAAAAATAATAAAGGATAAGAATTGCCACCTTGGTCTGCCTCATAGTCTACTTGGTTGATCATTATGAACCTGATCACAGATCAGGTACTCATTTTTAATGGGGGTTGGAGTCCCAGCATGATTCAACCCTACCACCATATTTTTACTAAGACACCACAAATGATCAAGAGATAGCCAGAGTGTTCCTGCTTTCCCTTAATAACTGTTTATCAAAGCTCTGATGCTTGCTACTTGTATATTCTAGGGCAAGGCACAGCCCTTCCAGTCCTTGGTTTCCTTCTCTATAAAATAGGAATAAAACAGGCCTATTTTAGAGGGTTGTTGTGAGGATTAAACGAGCTAATTAATACATATAAAGTACCTAGAGCAGTGCCTGACATAGTACTGAGGCTCAACAAATGTTACTTGCTGTTATTGTTATCATTACTGTGATTTACTTATTCATTCAATAAGCATTTACTGAGCTCCTACCAGATACTATGCTAGTTGCTGGAGTTATAATGGCAGCCTATAATAAGAAACATGATCTCACCCTCAATAAGTTAAAAATCAGTCATGTGTTTGCTTTGTGGACGTTTTCAGTCTGTACTACTATTTTGTTCCATTATCTGGGTAATGTGGCACATTTTACTTATCTTAAAAGGACCTCCTTTAAAAGCTTGTGGGGATGGCGGTAAGGATGCTTTTGATATGGTAGCCTAGGATTTGTGGAGCAAGTTGGTGGCTGCTTTCTCCACGATGCTATAGATTCTGGTTAATTCCATCTCAGCCCTCACCCAAGTCTTGGATTCTGATCTTTTGCTTCCTCCAGCCTCATTCCCAGCCCAATATTTTCCCCTATATTGGGCATTTTCCATCCCTAGATTGTAGAACTGAGTTCCCTGAGGGAGAAAAAAAGCCAGCTGCACCCAGTATGCCAAGTGGTTAGCAGGGGCGGGGGTTGCTGTACATTGGTGTAGTATGGCTCAGCCATGTGGGGCAGTGTCATTTGGTTTTGGCTAGCTAACTACCGTCCTTACCTCTTTTTAGCTTGAAATCCTCCAAGGCCAGTGAAAGTGTGAACAGAAGGCATGGAAGAGGATGGACTGTCAGCTTCCAAACCAAATAGCCTTGGGGTGGAGTTCAACCAAGACTTTGGGAGAGAGTAAGTTGGATATCTTCTCTGTTGGCCTGGTTAACACAAAAATGTGCTTTGCTGGCTGTCAGCAGAACTTTTTTTAATCAGGGGAAGCAACTCATTTGCCTTGTCAACAAAAGGGCTCTAGTTTCTCAATATTAGTCAAAGGAAACCTCTGTCCCTAGTAGTTGAAATAAATGGTTACAGTGGTTGCTGATCTTTGGCTATATCAAATCCATACCCCTTTCCTTGGTCATCAAACCTCTTTCTCCACCAAAAGCTTGGTTTCACCACTACTTGGCACTAGTCTAGCTGGCCTTTGTGGCCATTTCTTAGGGCTGGACAAAACTTTCAGAAACATAACCACCACTGGGCTGGTGCTAGAGTAGCAAACTCAGGGCTGGAAAAGGTTGGGTGGAGGGTAATACTTTAGATACAGATGTCATCCAAGTCTTAGGCATAAATTGTAGCTAAGAAAGGGTCAGCCCTAGAGAACTGAGCATAGGGTACCAGGTGAGAGTGGACAAGGCCACAGACAGAAGACAAGGCAAGAAGTCAGGAATTGAGGTGATCCAGAATTCACAGGTCAGGAAGTGTTGTGTAATGTGGGATGGAGCCAAATAATGCAAGGCAACAGCTAAGAACAAAGCCACAGATCAGGTACTCATTTTTAATGTGGGTTGGATTTCCAGCATGATTCAACCCTACCACCATATTTTTACTCAAGATGTGTCTCCGGCTGTGACTGCTCTTTCTCACCCTTCCATCTACCCAGGTATTGCTTATCTTGCTACCTAGGTCTTGCTTCTCCAACCTTACTTTCTCCACGAAGCCTTCTCCCTCCCTGAGTGATCTGCACTCTTTCTGAATAATCATCTCACTTTGAGTCAGTATCATATCACACAGAGTTCTAGTTAATCATTCTTCAATGTTTCATGTGTTTGCTTGGATTTCCTCAGACTACAGACTCCTTGAGGACAGCAGCTCTAGCTTCCGTACTTTTACACTCCCCACAATGTGAAGCACAGAGCCAGGCAACAAGTAAATGTTCAGTAAATACTTGGCAAGGAATTCCAGAGATATTCAGAATGGAAGTCAGTAGCAACTTAGCAAGAGACTTGAAATTAGCCCACCACACACGCGAGTGCATACACGCGTGTGTGCTCACACACACACACGTGCTTAGAAAACCAAGTAAAACTGTCCTAAATGTGGAAGTCATGGAGGATGGTATTATAGTATCCCTTTGTCAGAGCTAGGTATACATAAACAACTCTTTGAGAGCTGAGAAAGTTTATAGAATTAGAACAAAATGGGAGGAGGCAGCCTTGAGTTGTAATTAAGTCGGAGGGTGAAGTAAAGATAGGGAGGGGGTTAGAAGCAAACAGAAATATGAAAAACGTCTAACATGGAGGGAAGGGACTCTTTTTCAATGCCCATAATATGTCATTCATCTGGCATCCACTAATTTGGGATTTTTGAAACATCGGACTAAGAGAGGTTGTAGCTTGTTATAGCCAGATATTGAAAGAAAAAGAACTGCTAAATTAATTAAGCCTCCTCCATGATGGGAGAGACAGTGAGAGATAGGGAAAAGTCTTGTTTGACTTAGTTAAGAGTTTTCCCAGTTCATTCCTAGAGCTCTTTAGAAATCTCATTAAGCTACTTGTAAATCCTGGTCATTCCTGTCCAATTTTTCCCTTATCATAAATACTTTGGAGTATTAAAACTACATTAAAAATTTACAATTCTAACTTTTCACTATCTTAGACTCCTTCTCCTCCTTCCCTCCTCAATTAGTACCAAAAGAGAAGAGACTAAATAGGTATGGAAAGCCTCAAAGTACTGGGAGCTTTCCTGTGCTATCTCATTTAGTCTTCACAGAAACAACTCTGTAGCAGAGATAGTGTTTTTCTTGGTTATCAGAGGGGGGCACCTGCTGGGTGCTCAGGGGTATGTTAAGTAACCAGGCTAAGGCCACAAAAGAAGGAAATTGTGAAGCCCCTGCTTCTAAAAAACAATTCTTCCAACTCCAAAGACCTCCTGCTTTCCCCTAGACTATGTTGCCCCTAAATTGAAAATAATCATTGACTAATAGGGGATTAAAAGATTTTTCTTGACAAATATTGCTTTATTAATCATTTAAGTGGCTGTGAATTCATGAGAAGAACACATGTTCAAAAACAAAGGTTATATTCATAATAGACAAAAACTGGAAATAGCCCAGATGTCCTAGTTTTAGAAATGGAGAATGGATTAGCATTTGCCAGGGTTTGGGGGTGGGGAGAAGCTATGTTGCAGGAGGGAGGTGGGTGTGGTTATAAAAGGGCAATATCACGAAGGATCTTTGAGGTGATGGCACTTTTCAGTATCTTGACTCTGATGGTAGATACATGAACCTAATGTGTTTAAAATTATATAGAACTAAATGTATATGCACAGATGAATACGAGTAAAATGAGAACTCTGAATAAGACTGGTGAATTGTATCAGTGTCAATATCCTAGTTGTGATATTATACTAAAGTTTTGCAAAATATTATTGGGGAAAGTTGAGAAAAGGGTAAACAGAATCTCTTCGTACTATTTCTTACAACTGCATGTGAATATACAATAATCTTTAAAAAAATTCAGTGAAAAAGGAGATAATATGTAGTGGGAACAGATATATATATAAATTTAACACATATAATGTGTGCATATATATATAAATTCAATATATGTAAGATGATTCAATGAAAAATGAGATAATATGTAGTGGGAATATATATTTATATATACATTAAATTTTATAATAAATATATATATATATATATAAATCAAGTGTATTCTCTCTGATCTGACAGAAGTTTCCTTTGAAAGATGATGTTACAATAATCTTGTAGGTTTGAGTAGTTCAGCCAAGACTTGGAGACAAGGTGGTGGGACTTCCAGCTCAGGGAAATCATTCTCCAGGGAACAACACAGGTCGCTGAGCCTGACTGAGTGCAATGGAATGGGAGTGTGGTGTGAAATTTGAAGGAGTAGATTTCACGCTTCATTCAAGGCCATAACTTTTCAGGTTCCTCTGCTCTTTGGTGAGAGAATAAACTCTGCTTTCTGAGGCCTGGTTACAATGGGCTCCAGCTAGAACCAGCTACATAATTTGCTGGGCCTAGTGCAAAATGAAAATGTGGGGCCTCTTGTTCAAAATGTACTAGGAATTTCAAGACTGCCACTGCAGAACATTAAACTAGATGTGGGGCCTCTCCAAGCACAGAATACTATGCAACTACACAGGTCCTGGCCCAAGTTAACATTTCTGCTAAATCCCCACAGCTGCAACATCTACAGAACACTGACCGTCACCCCCTTTGCAGCCCCTCCCGGCTAGTCTGAATTGACTGAGATGACGGAGTCCCAAATGGCTCTTTGGGATCCATTCACTGTGTAGTCACAGTTTTGGGCACTGGTAAATCCCTGCTGACTGATGGACTGGACTGCTGCTCCATAGATCAGATATAGAGCAAGAGAGGGTGGAACCCAGAGGCAGAAGGCATGCTGGAAAACTCTGGTGCCCATTGACAAAAGGGAGGCTGGTGAAAAGCAAATCAGGCTGGTGGCCATTCAGAAAGTGTACAATGGATGGAGCACTAAATTATAGCCTGGAGACCTGGGCTCAAATGCCAGCTTTGACACCCTGGAGATAATTAATTTCTGGGTGTGTCAGTTTCCTCATGTGTGAAATGAAGATAATAACAATAGTACTTTTCTCATTGGGCTGTCATGAGGATCAAATAAAATCATGGATAGGAAAGCACTATGAAAATTTTCATGTGAACAGAAATGTAAGACATCTCAGTTGACCACCAGTCTGATTATTACATACACATCCCTAAGCCTCTGCTAGCAGGTGGTGGCTGGCCTGATCCAGATGCCTGATATAAGAAGTAAGGTTAAAATGCATGGCCCAGACATCCAGTTCTGGCTGAGACAGAGGAGTCCCATTCCCCACCCTCATTCCCAGTCCTCCCTCTTACAACTAAAAAATGCTGGCTATAATACAGCAAACAAACATAAGAAGGCTGAAATGTGGGAAGAAGAAGGCAGACAACCTAAGCACCTAAGGACCCGAGAAACAACACAACCTTGAATACCCTGGGTTTTCTTTTTTCCTCCCATATATCTCAGATAGGATGTTGTAGAAGACTCCAACCTGAAACGTCCCACAAGCACAGATGAAAAAAGTGTTCCAAGTAAAGCCTGCTCATTGTAGCCACAGGACTGGGGAAAAAGTTACCTAACAATAGAAAACCTTTTTTGGCAATACTCACTCTATTCCAACTAAACATCAATGGCACAACTGCATACCACTCCTCTGGGGTTTCAGTGGGGCTGAGTGGAGAGCTGATATTCTATCCCCTGCCTGGCAGAAAGTTAGTCCTCTTATTCCCCCATCAGAGCAGGGTCAGCTTAGCAGTGAGCTGAGTCTCCACTACCAGCTAGCAGCAAAGAGACTGAACAAGGTGATGTGAGGCGCGGCTAGTTGGTTTCAACAAGCAATTACTAATTCTCTGGAAACAAAGGAAAAACTGGATAATCTCAGTAAAGAAATAGAAAATGTTAACAAGAACCAAAGGGAAATTATAGAACTTAAAAACACAATAACTGAAATAAAAAATACTCACTGAATGGGCTCAATGGTAGAGATAACAGAGGGTATAATCAGTGAGCTTGAAGATAGGTTTGTAACGTTTACCCAACATGAAAAAAAAAAAAGAGAAAATGACTGAAAAAAAATGAACAGGGACCCAGGGAGCTAGCTGTGAGACAATAACAAAAGTGCTAACATGTGTATCATTGGAGTTCTGGAAGGAACGAGTAAGGAGTGTGGGGCTAAAATATATTTGAAGAGGTACTGGCTATGAATTTTCCAAATTTGTCATGACATAAACCTAAAAATTCAAGAAGCTTAGTGACCTGAATCAGAATAAACTCAAAGAAATCCATACCAAAACACGCCACAATTAAACATCTAAAAATTAGAAGTCATGGTCCAAAAGACATCACTCTCTGCCACCCCATGGGTTTTGGGGAATTCAGTACAGAAGATTTTCAGAGAGGTCAGTCTCCCCTTTCTGCATCATAACAGGGAAGAAGGGCAAGTCCCACCTACTTCAAATCCTGGCTTCCCCAAGCTTAACCTTCAAGTCTATCATTCATTCATTCAAAAAACATTTATGAGCACCTAATATTTGCTGGTCATTCACCTCATTGCTAGTGAGACAACAGTGGACAAGCTAGAGTCTCTGCCCCCATGGAGCTATATTCTAATAGGTGGAGAGAGACATACAGGACATGTGTTGAGAAAAAGGGCAACTAAACAGAGCAGTACTTATTTAGACACATACTTTTCCCAGAAAAGGATCTTACATCAGCCACCCTTTCATTCACTCAATATTTATTAATCACTCAAGCACTCACAATATCTAAGAACCTGCTCGGCCTTGGAGACACAGTTTCTGCCCTCAAGGAACAAACAGTGTTCTTGTAGGACAGCATTGCTTAACTACAGTACTGTTGACATTGGGGATTGAATAATTCTTTGTTATGTGTGTTGGGGTGGGGGCTGTTCTGTGCATTGTACGGTGTTTAGCAACATCCCTGGCCTGTACCCCTAGAAGGCAGTAACATCCTTCCTCCAAGTTGTGACAATCAAAAATGTCTACACACATGGCCAATGTCTCCTGGTAGGCAAAAATACACCCAGTTGAGAACCACTGTTGTAAGGTAAACTGAAAAGTGAATGAATAGTTGATATAAAATGTGATAACTGCTTTGATAGAGAAACCTCCCTTGGCTCCACATTGCTTCCAGGCCCTTTAGAGGTGGCCTTACTCCACTTCCAGGCTTATTTCCTGCCATGTGGTCAAGCTCCCACTATACTGCACTCTAATCATCCCCAGAACATGGCATGCCTTTTTTTTTCCTCTAGACCTTTCCATATGCCCTTTTCTCTGCCTCGAATACCCTCCCCTGGCCAGCAACCTCAAATGGCACAGCACTCCTTTGAAATCTTTATTTGAGGTGTTTGTCTCATTTTGAGGGCAGAGACTATGTCAAGTTGATCTCTGTATCCCTAGTGCTTAGCATAGTGCTTACTTCCTGAAGGAATGCAAGGATGCAGAAAAGAAAAAAGATGTAATTGTCCCTAGCTCTCAGATTACTTCCATTCTCCTTGTGGGAGGAAAGAGAAACAGAAGTGAAACATTCTCATTCTGTACAACCCAGTTTGTAGTAGAGTTAAGTGTGAATATGTACAAGATGTATTACAAATGATAGAACATGGGCAGAGGATTCATGAGATGAAAGAATTGAACTGAACCTTGAAGGCTTTGATAATACGAAAGGTAGTGAGGAGTAGCTAAGGGATGGGAGTGGGAAAAAATAATAGAACACATTACATTCCCCAGACAGTGAGAAAACAAAACCCCAGAGAGTGTAGACCTGATACCCACTTCATGTACATAAGAGGTCTACTCCCACCCTGAGGTTTGCTCCTACCCTGATGACTGGATAAATCTTGGATCCTTTAAGCAGGTACCAAAGGAAAGGGTTAAAGAGTGATGGGAGTTTTGGACTGCTGGAACGCACTGGGAGTGACAGGTTTAGAGAATTAACACAGGCACACTGCCATCAAATAAGCTGATATTCCAAGCATAGGAAGCAAACTCTTCCTTAGCACTTCTGATTCGGCTAATTTAGACCGAGCACCCATCATGTACAATGTGCTTCCTATATATCGTCTTGCTTAGCTTTCACAATAGTAAGATGGATGTCTCAGTGGCAAAATAGATTCAAACCAAAGTTTTCTGATGATGACAAAGCCTGGTTACTTTCATTGTGCCATACTGCCATGGTTAGCTGGGCGGACCCAAGTTTGGGATCTGGAGATACTCTTAGTGAGCTACTTCCTTCCTTCCTTCATTACTTTTCTCCCTCTCTATAAGCTTCTAATCCTGAGATACCCCATCCAAAAGAGATGGACAGTCTCTGGAATGGGGCATCCACAAATACTTCCAAGATTGGTATGACAATTTTACCCAGATAAAAAGGCTCCTCTGGAGGGTTTCCAGGGGAACTTCTTTATGGAATAGGAGAGACTTGAGCTGGGCCTGAAAGGATAATAGTGCTTTTAGACAAAGCAGGTATTTGGGGTATAGGGTAGAGCGATCTATAGATCTTAAGGTCTTGAGTCAGGGGAAATGTAGTGTGTGTTGGGATGGCCTTCAGGGAAGAACAGTGAAGAAGACTGGTGGGGCCGGGCTTAAGAGTTCATGTTGGCAAATAGCGGGAGATCAGACTGGGTAGAGCCTAAATGTAGAGGAGTTAGGAGTTTACGTGAGTTCTGCAAGCTGGTATGTGTAGACACAAGAGCCTGCCTAGACAAATATAGCTGTAGAGACAGTCATGGATTAGTTGACGGGGGCAGCTGGGAAGGCTGCCACTGGGGGTGGGTAATATAATTGAAACTTCTTTCGTGCCAAGATCCTCTGAAATGGAAATGGTGAACAAGGGCCCACCAATGATGAAATTGTGTGCCTAGGGTTCCTTCACCTCCATTGTCCACCCTCCCTTCTCTTTGGATTTCAATAGCTCCATCTTGCCCTTCTGCACACAGCGCCCTCACTTTCTGTCACTGGCAGAGTCTCACCCAGATCCACCTTCTTTAGGAAGGATCTTTTTCTCTCACTAACTAGTTCTCTTTCCTTCCTCCAACCAAACCATGTCACTTATGTCACTTTTTCTTAGGGCTCCATCATGTTACTAGCACAAACCTGATTATACAAATTCACAGTAAACGTTAATGGTTTGATAATGTCTTAATAATGTTCAAATTAGAATGGGAGCCTGCAATGCCTTTGCTAGAAACAAGGGTTGCCATGAGACTTTAGGCTTAAAGGGGGATGGTGATGGGGTGAGGATAGGGTAGGGACAGGAATTTGAGAAGGGGACCTTTTCATGACCTTTGCATAAAGATAGTCTTGCTTGTTTCTTAAATATTTGAAAAGAGGCTTCCCTCCATTCCCCTCACTGCCCCCTCCATATTCTCCCTACCTTGTTCCTGTATTCCAGGATCCTACCAGAAATAACGGTATTAATTAAACAGCATTTAGATGCAGAGAAAATGCCCAGTTTGGTTTGGGGATAGAAACTTTTCTTGAGTTGTCATGGACCTCACAGAATTGTAGCTGCTGCTATTGGAGCCATGTTCACACTTCCCTTGAACACTAAAATTAACAGATGGGACACTTCAATCCCGGGCACAGTTGTCAAAAACCACAGTTTAAATCAGTCACAGACAACTGTTTCATTCCCCACACTTGCCTGGGTGTAACAACTGCAGGAATGCCTCTGCTTAAATCGCATCCAGTGACACCACAGAGAGAGACATGTCTAGGCTGCATTCATTCTCAGGCCTTTCTGAGCTTCTTTTAGAGCAGGGGTCAGCAACCTTCCCAAAATGGGGTGCCAGGGTTCCGACCCATGTTGTTTTGTAGGACTAGTGCGTGTGGACTTATGTATGCAAACAATGGCAAGGTGGGAGGGTGGTGAGGTAGGGAGAAAAGAGGGAGTTACACGGACTCTTGCAGAAAGAGATATGGTGGCCAACTATTAGCCAGAGACAGAGCACTGCTGGGTGACAACTTACAAAAATAAATGGTGAGGAAAGAGTTTTACCTGTTGCTTCTGACTTGTGTGCCTGTAATAGCTGTTCTATGGGTCACCCCTGGGTATACAGCTAACTCTTTGATAATGACTCATCCATTTATTCATTCACTCAGGCACTTGTTGAGTGGTCACACTTTGTGGAACACTGGAAACCCAGACACAAATAAGACGCTGTCTTCCCTCAAGAAGCTCACATCACAGTTTAGTTTCTGTTCCCAGTAATTCAACTATTCATTTGATGAATACTGTCATGTATTTCACTAGCACTTGTTGATTGTCAGGCACCATCCTGCACTTGTGGTATGCAGAGGTGCCAAGAAAAATCAGACAAGGTCCTCGACCTCAAGGGGCTTCCAGTCTAGTAGCATAAAAAGACAAGTAGACATTTCCATTTGTATTCAGTGTGGTAGGAGACATTTGGCTTAGATAAGCCTCTAAGATACCTTCTCATACAAGATCCCTGATCCAGAGGGAGTATACCTTAGATTTGGGGAGAATATTTGGATCAGCCTTGGGGGAGGCAGATCCCTATGTCTGAGAGTTGTCTTGTCACTGTACCAGGATGAAAGAGATGTTACCCAAAACAAGAATAAAAACTGTTTACCCAGGTGCTTGGTAAACATTTGTTATTCTTGTTTTGGGAACCATTTATTTCATCATTCCGTTTATAGACGAGAAATAAACTGAAGTTAGTGAAATGAAACAGGGAGGCCTCCTGATCAACAGATTCTCTTCTACTTGTGGTTCACGGGCTCTGGAGCTTCTTAAGCTGACAGTCATCCTGTCAATGTCCCACTACCTTCTGTTGGCAGGTCTCAATCTGGGGCTCTCTAAAGGCAGGAAATGATACCCTTAAGCTATTTTTCAATATTAAAAAAATCATAGAAATTGTACATTCAGCCAAGACAAAGCCACAGAGAGCTAAGTACAATATCATGTTTCTTTGCTTTTGACTGAAATTATATTAGCTTTGGTGTGGTTAGCTCATGTGGATCAGAAGCCCTGAGTGAGTAAAAAATTGGGAAAATGAATTATTCCATAATAAATGCAGCTTTGCTAGATAAAAATTTTTCCAAATGTGGGGGCTACAGGGGGAAAAATAATAAAAGGGATCCTTGGTGGTGAAAAGGTTGGAAATCACTGGCCTCCATGTCTGGATGCCAAAGTTTGGCTGCAGATTCAAAGCCTGTGACCACAGAATCCTGGGATTATTGGCATCTGACACCCCTGATGTGGTTCCTGTTGGAAAAGCAAACATGTTCCCTGCCCAGCTTTCTAAAGTGTTATACATTAACTGGCTTACAAAGCACCATTCACGAGTGGACAGGTTTTTTTTGGATCGCGGTTTACTGTGTTTTTGTACCTGCAGTGAAAGAACGTTTCAGAGGAAGCACAGGCTTGCCTAAAATCTACAAAGCTATGCTATTGCCAGACAAGCACAGAGCTCCTTATAACTTACAGAGCTGGAACAAGCTGTCCACACCTTTTTCCTTCTCATTGACAGCCTTCATCCAGTACCTCTGAGAACACACATTCCATGAACACACGCAAAATAAACTAAGAATATCCATTGGGTATAAGCAAAGAAGGAGGGGCCCTGCAGGCTAGAGAGTGAGGAAGGAGGTTTGAAGGAGCCTGGTTAGAGAATCATTCTCACTCTTCCCATTGAGAAAGCTTTCTGCAGGAGGTTTAGGGGGCGAGCTCAGGAAAACTTAAGGGAGAGGGTACCTGAGGCTTCTGGAGAGAAAAGGGATTTCCAGGAACATTGATCCTAGTCTACATTTTAAAATAAATTTTTAATTTAATGGTGATAAAATACACATAAGATAAAATTTACTGTCTTAACTATTTTTAAGTATACAGTTCAGTAATGTTAAGCATGTTCACATTATTGTGAAACAAATCTGCAGAACTTTTTCGTTTTGCAAAACTGAAACACTGTATTCATTAAATAAATCCACATTTTCCCCTCCCCTCTGCCTCTGGTAGCTGCCACTCTACTTTCTGTTTCTATGAGTTTTACTACTTTAAATACCTTATATATATAGAATATATAGTATTTGTCTTTTTGTGACCGGCTTATTTCACTTAGCATAATGACCTCAAGTTTCGTCCATGTTGTGGCATGTGTCAGAAATTCCTTCCTTTAAAAGGCTGAATAATATTCCATTGCATGTATATATTATTACATTTTGTTTACCCATTCATCTGTCAATAAACACTTGGGTTGATTCCACCTTTTGGCTATTGTGAATAATGTTGCGATGAGCATGATTGTACAAATATCTCTTCGAGATCTTGCTTTCAATTCTTTAGGATGTACACCCAGAAGTGAGACTGCTGAATCATATGCTAATTCTATTTTTGGTTTCTTGAGGAACCACCATACTATTTTCTATAGCAGCTGCACCATTTTGCATTCCTACCAACAGTGCACAAGGGCTCCAATTTCTCTATATGTTTATCAACATTTCTTATTTTCTGTTGTTTTTAAATGTTTAATTTTAATTTTTGTAGGTACATAGTAGGTATATATATTTATGGGGTACATGAGATGTTTTGATGCATGCATGCAATGCATAATAATCACATCAGGGTAAATAGGGTATCCATCTCCTCAAGCGTGTATCCTTTGTGTTACAAACAATTGAATTATACGCTTAGTTACTTTTAAATGTACAATTATTATTGACTATGGTCACTCTATTGTGCTATCACACACTTTTTTGATAATTGCTTTCCTAATGGATATAAGCTAATATCTCATTTGGTTTTTGATTTGCATTTTCCTAATGACTATGGATATTGAACATCTTTCCATGTACTTGTTGGCCATTTGTATATCTACTTTGGAGAAATGTCTGTTCAAGTTGTTTGCCCATTTTTGATAAGATTATTTGTTTTGTTACTAGATTTCAGAATTCTTTATATGTTCTGGATATTAATCCCTTATCTAATATATGGTTCATAAATATTTCTCTCATTCCATAGGTTACCTGTTCAGTCTGTTGATTGTGTCTTATGGTGCTCTAGCCTACATTTAAAATATTTTTAATTGGTAAAATACAAGTTGTATATATTTATGGTGTACAATAAGTTTTGAAATGTGTATACATTGTGGAATTGTGAAATCAGTGAAACCAAACTAATTATCACATGCATTATCTCTCACACTTACTTTTTTGTGTATAGTGGAAACACCAACACCAGCCCACATTTTTTTAAATTATACTTTAACTTCTGGGGTACATGTGCACAACATGCAGGTTTGTTACATAAGTATACATGTGCCGTGTTGGTTTGCTGCACCCATCAACTCGTCATTTACGTTAGGTATTTCTCCTAATGCTCTCCCTCCCTTGCCCCCCACCGCCCCCGACAGGCCTGGGTGTGTGATATTCTCTTCTCTGTGTCCATTTGTTCTCATTGTTCAACTCCCACTTATGAGTGAGAACATGCACCAGCCCACATTTTTAAAGACAGGAAAAACGTGCTAAAATTAAGAACAAATCCAGCAAGAATGATGCTCCTACGCCAGGGGCCAGGTTAGATGATTTCTCCAAGTCCTTTGGAATCGATGTTCTTGAGTTCCAGCCCCCCTAGTGATGCTCCTCCAGAGCCCCTCCAAAGCTTTTGGAGCACCACTTTTTCTTTACACTATTACCTCCAAGTTGCTTCTACAGAGAACGGGCCCCTTTCTAAGTAACCTCTTTAACGCCTACAACTTTCTTGTTGCTTTCTCCATACGTATGCAATCTACCTTTTCAGACAACAGAATCTTCAGATAGCAGCCTCAAATCTATTTGTAACCCCTTTGCTGTTCCAGTTAGGGAAGAGGCTAAACTCTAATTTTATGGGAGCCAAAATGGCAGGACTTAGACATATCAAAATTTTTGCAGAGGCAAGTTGGTCTAGTCTAAAAACTGTCAGACCATCACTTTCTTGCTATTCAACAGTTGACAGATCACTTCACCTCTCCAAGCTCCCATTTCCTGTCTGAAAACATGAGGATAACCCCACCCCATTCTGCTGGGGTTTGGTGAAGTTTGTTCAGGAGAAATTTTGTGTGGTGCCTGGCACACCGCAGGAGAGCTCAACTATTGGTAAGTCCTTCCACTGGGTCTGGACTTTTCAGCCAGAGCAAAGCATGCCCAACCAAAGTCCACCATGACACCAGCCCCAAACGCATGACTTATCTCTTGTTCTTGTGTCCCTCCGGTCCAGTCTCCACAAGGTTACAGCAAGAGTGATCTATTTACAACTTTTATCTGCTCATCACACTCTCCTGCTTAAAACTCTTTAATGACTCTCTGAGTGCTCTTCGGGGGAAATTCAAGCTTCTTTTTTTTTTTTTCTTTTATTATTATTATACTTTAAGTTCTAGGGTACATGTGCATAACGTGCAGGTTTGTTACATATGTATACTTGTGCCATGTTGGTGTGCTGCACCCATCAACTCGTCAGCACCCATCAATTCATCATTTATATCAGGTATAACTCCCCATGATAGGCCCCAGTGTGTGATGTTCCCCTTCCCGAGTCCAAGTGATCTCATTGTTCAGTTCCCACCTATGAGTGAGAACATGTGGTGTATATGTGGCTAAAAGACCCCATGTCGTGGCCTCTGTCTTTCTCTCTCATGTCATCTCTCACCACCTCTCCACCATAACGCTCCATACTTTAACCACATCGGACTTCTTTCAGTTGCTTCAACAAACAGTCCTGCTTTTTTCAGGGCCTTCACATATTCATTTACCCTCATCTGGAACAGCTAACTTTTACTCGCCTTAAAGTTCAGTTAATATGGGCTAGGCGCGGTGGCTCACGCCTGTAATCCCAGCACTTTGGGAGGCCGAGGTGGGCGGATCACGAGGTCAGGAGATGGAGACCATCCTGGCTAACACAGTGAAATCCCGTCTCTACTAAAGATACAAAAAATTAGCCAGGCGTGGTGGCAGGCGCCTGTAGTCCCAGCTACTCGGAGGCTGAGACAAGAAAACGGGGTGAACCTGGGAGGCGGAGCTTGCAGTGAGCCGAGATCAGGCCACTGCACTCCAGCCTGGGCAACAAAGTGAGACTCCGTCTTAAAAAAAAAAAAAAAAAAAAAAGTTCACTTAATATGTCACTTCCTCTGGGAAGGCTTTCTTAACATCCCTCAGGTTGAATTAGGTGTGCCATGGGGCCATTCTATGCTTCCTCATGTCACAGCACTGGGCATACTGTGTATAATTACAGTCTACCTTAGCTATATGTGGAGCTCTGTGAGGTGAAGAGCCATGTCTGTGAGGTGAAGAGCCATGTCTAGGACGGCTCTAGGCTGTCCTAGAGCCTAGCACAGCACCTGGCACATAGTATGTCGCATATGCGTCAAAAAATGAGTACTATTTTGCCTTTCCAACATTGTCTACATGCCACTCACTCCCCCACACTCTACATCTTAGGCTCTTCTACCTCACTAGAAGCCTTTCTGATCTCCAGACACGTTGGACATGGATCATACCTCTTTAACTTTGTTCATATGGTCTTTCTGGCTGGAAGGCTCTTGTTCTTCCCTCTTCCCCTCTGCGCCTCCCCTCTTTGCCTAACAAACTCCAACTTATTTAAGCCTCAGCTCAAGTTTCACCTCCTCAGTGAAGCCTGTGTTTGAAGGGAAGTATTAAAATAAAGATTTATTCTAGGCAGGATAATTCTTAGCTCATTCTTCATCATTAATGCTTTATTATACCAAGTCCAATATCTAGCAGCCTTCATCACCCCACCCTAGCAGTTAGACTGCCCCTCCTCTGGGCTCTCCCAGCTCCTTACAACACCTCCATCATAGCACTTCCTCAATGCTTTGGGGGATAGATTTTGTTTGTTTAGTTTATGTTTTTCTCCTGAATGAGGTAGGAGGACATTTCATGTCCCTACCCGCTCCCCACCCCCTGTCGGCCCCTTGTAAGGGGACCTTAGTCTCATTTCTTCAATTAAAACGAAACATAAATTCTGTTCCCTCCCCCCCTCCCTTTGTCCTTTTTTTTTTTTTTTTTTTTTTCTGCCAGTGTGCCCACTCATTACTGAGACAAGCCAGGGCTGCTTCTCTTTCAGGAAGCATCATTTTTTCCAATTAGCCTTTGATTGGAAACAGTACCATTGCAGCTGGATTGCTTTTAACGCCTGCTGGTGATGGGCTGCCTGGTCATATGGAAAGAGTACTGGCCTGTGGAAGCCCATCTCTGCCTCTGACTAAGGGTCTGAATGTGAGAAACTTCCTTTCCTTCCCTGGGTCTCAGTTTACTCTTTTTATGAACAATGAGGAACTTGAACTTAGTGTTTTGCTATTTTAAAGTGTGGTCCACAGACCAGGGGCATGAAGTACCAGTGGGCAGCTTGTTAAAAACACAGAGTCTGGCCCCACACCAAATCTCCAAATCAGACTCTGCATTTTGGCAAGATCCCCAGGTGATTCTATCCACAACAAAGTTTGGAAAGCTCTGTAAGCTTCGCAGATGAAAGATTCACTGAGGCTCTTGTTAAATATGCAGCTTCCCAGGCCACTGTCCTGGAGACTCTAATGAAGTGGAACTGGGATGGGGTCCCTGAAGTTGTATTTGTAACAAGTACCTGAAGTGACTCACATCTCCGGAGAACTTTGTGAAACATTAGGTAAGTGATTGATAAAGGCCCTTCCACCTTTGACATTCTGCAATTCTATATGCACTTGTTCATTACCAAGGATAGTAAATAGTGATACCTAATTCAGAATTCTGGGACTTATCCCTCTCTCCATCAGGGTAAATATTTTTTAAATCATCCAGGGCTGTGCCAGTGGGGAAAAGGAAGAGGGATTACAACAAATCAAGCCAAGTCTTCTTGACTGGAGAGAATCAGCACCTCTGGGATTCAAAGAGAAATTAAATTATCTACTTAGTCCAGCCTCTCTCTCTCTGAAGCATTCAAGTTTGATATAATCAGACGATCTGAAAGACCTTCTTGGGTATCAAAAAGGGGATATTAGAAATGGAGGGTGCAACACCTGCCCCACACTGGCGATGGAATCCAGGAGAGGGGTTCCAAACAAGTTGACAAGGAAATCTGGAGAAAGCCTCTCCCTGAAAGGAATCCTATTTTCCAAGCCCTCAGTGTGGATGTGTGGCCTGAAAAGGGGTGTTTTCTGATTTGTGAGTGTATTTATATAAATTATATATATAGGTATATGCTTAACAAATCACCTTTATTTGGAAAAGAAAAAAAAATACATAATTTGCATAAGATCAGGACTGCCCTGGAAAGTTCAGGATAGAAAGTTGCCAGTTTTTCTCCATGTTTGGGTTTGTTTTTCTTATAAATATGCCGTAGGTTCCATTGCTGGTAGGTTTGTGGCAACATCTGAGATTTAGACAGGTGGAGAGAATGTGGAAGGGCATTCAGAGGGTATTTTTCTAGGCAGGGAAAGAAGGGTAGGCTCTGTCAGCAAGAGTGAAGTGTGAATGAGCATTGCATAGCGACAGCTGAAGTCAGGGGAGGAGGTGCACGAGAAGCTACTGGGCTGTCCAGAGCAGAGGCCCAGGTCTGGGAACAGGGGACGCTCAGGCCGAGTTGCTCAAGTCAGGTCTTTCTCTTCTTCCCATTTCCTCCCTACATCCAATCTGTACATCAGATTCTGACAATTCTATATGGACAACTTTTCGCTCTTATTCCTCCTCTCTACCACCACTGATCTGGCCTTAATTCAGAATCTGCTTTTGTCTCTATCTGGACAGCTTGCAACAGCTGTGAAGACCCTTTCCAGAGTGTCTTTACTGGTACAAGTTTCTTCTCAAGCTTGAAAAGGCTGTCTTTCTCTACAGCCTTTTCAAGAAACTAAGTATATAGAGACCTTACTGAAATAAACAATCTCTTGCATCTTTTTTTTCTCTTGGGAGAGATGCAAACTCTAACCCAAATGGCCAAAGAGATCATATATGCTGCTTAAATTCTCACTGAGTCCTCACTGAAAAGGAAGTGGAATTCACAAGAGCAGGGGGTTATCAAACTAGAGAGGGTCTCAGATGCCTCATGGAGAGCTTGTTAACATGAGAATTGCTGAACCCCACCCGCAGAGTTTCTGATCCAGTATATGTGGGTGGGGCAGTGGTGTGTGTGGTCAAGGATATGCATTTCTGACAAGTTCCTAGGTGGGGCTAAAGCACTGCTCACATTGTGTGGACCAGGGGAGGACAAAGGAAGAGAGGCTGAGGAAGGGAAGAGGCAAAGTTGAGGGAAGAGAAAAGGGAGATGGAGAGAGAACTGAATGCTTTCAGGAGGAACTTCCTTCAAATACCAAACACCTTTTTTCTTATAACTCAACCCCTAGTGGTTTCTCCATTTCCCCATTTCTTTTACTATAAACCAGTGCTTGCTAAACTTATTAACCTCACAGATTATGAGAATTAAAAAAAGAAAAGAAAGAAATATAGATTTTATTTGAGGCCCCTCCTAGGATTAGTCACGTTAAATTTTGCCTAGTTAGGACATTCAAAAACAAAAACAAATACATACCTATCTTCTACCATGACCAAAACTTCATATAAGGAAGGACATTTTTAATAACCAAAAGTAAAATGTTATGATCTCAAAACTAAAGATAGTTATTTAAATGAAGTACATTTACTTCTATGAAAAAAGCATACTACATTGTCCTTAGTTTTCTCTTTATACCACAGCCTGGTGAAAACTTTATTACAGACTACCATTGGCTGCTGTACCAGCATTTGGGAACCACTGATCTAAACCACCCAAATTGTAATTCTCAGACTACTGCACTTGTGTTTTCCTGCCAGAACCATGTGTATTGGCTCTGTAACTTTGCCACCTCAGGTAATCATCAGTTCTCAGAGAGACTCTTGCTTTTTGGGACACCTTTCATGCTATTGCCTCTATTTAGATTGCTCACTGCCCACCTGAAAGTTCTTAATCTGTTTTCAAATGCTGCCAGCTCCATGAAGTTTTTCTGAACCTCATGATCCTGGAGCAATCATTATTCTATCACTGGTGTTCCCACAGCACTTGCTCCTTTGCACTGGATTCATTTATTTACAGGTCTGTCTTCACTAGGCTAGAACTCCTGGAGGCCTAGGTCCAAAGACTAGCAATTGGCAGGGTACCTAGAACATAGTGCTGTAGAGATGTCTTAATGAAAACCATGAAGAGGAGTTGGACTTGGTTTAATGATTAGAGAAATGAGACAATCGCAATGATTTTTATTGTAGTAAAAAACATAACATTAAATTTACCATCTTCACCATTTTTAAGTGTACAGTTCAGTTGTGTCAAGTATATTCACATTGTTGTGTGACAGATCTCTAGAACTTTTCCATCCTGCAACACTAAAACTCTATACTCACTAAATACTACTTCTCCCTTTACCCTCCCCAAGCTCTTGGTAACCACCTTTCTACTTTCTGCTTTTATGATTTTCACTATATTAGTTACTTCATATGAGCAGAATCTTATGGTATTTGTCCTTTTGTGACCCAAATGATCTTCTAGAAAGATTTTACTTGCAGGGGACTTCAGGATAGACCAAGGTGGACGAAAAGGACATCATGAGTAATCAGGGACAAGGAGAACCTGATGGTAGTGGGGATAAATCTGTCAGTAAGAGGCCTAGCCAGTCTGATTGTTGTATCCAACTTTTCTTTGGATTAGAAACACCAAGAAGTCCCATTTCCATCTACTTTCTTTGTCTCCACCAGAGTGATGGTCATGGAGCCAGTTGGTAAAATACTGCTTAGATGAAGAATCCATAATCATCTTGGTCCTTGGGAGTGCCTAGGGGAAGCTGACATCATTGCTTCTCTGAACACAGGTCAGCTGAGAGCTGCACAGTTGGCCCTCACATAATTGTGATGTTGCTCAAACTGTTTCCTAGAATCTCAGCCTCTTGTGTTTGTTTGGTTTTCTGTTTGTTTGTTTTGAGATGGAGCCTCGCTCTGTCACTCAGGCTGGTGTGCAGTGGCACCGACTCGGCTCACTGCAACCTCCGCCTCCTGGGTTCAAGTGATTCTCCTGCTTCAGCCTTCCGAGTAGCTGAGACTACAGGTGTGCACCACCACACCCAGCTAATTTTTGTATTTTTAGTAGAGATGGGGTTTCACCATAATGGCCAGGCTGGTCTCAAACTCCTAACATCAGATGATCTGCTTGCCTTGGCCTCCCAAAGTGCTGGGATTACAGGCGTGAGCCACCGCACCCAGCCTCAGCCTCCTGTTTTTTATGTCCTTTTCTCCTTCCCTCTCCGTCAACCTCTTCCCAAGCCCAGTGCTTTGTGTTCTTTATCTCATTAAAACCTGATCTGAGAAACAACAGTCATTTATGTCTGAGGGTAAATAAGATAGTTATGTGTTTCTTCTCGCAGAGAGTAGCTGCACCATCAGCCTATTGAAGAAGAATAGTCACACTGTTAAAGAAATTGCAAGCAACAGGTAGAGGTATTTTGGAAGACATGGAGTCTTTCTTGGGCCTCTGAAAACATGGTACTAGAAGTCACCACCTGATGACACAGGCTGACACTGGCCAAAGCATCTTATGCATAAAAGGAGGTCACTTTATTCCTGCTCAACTATAGAGGGAGATCTGAGATCTTATTTTTTGTAAATGTGCTGTACCGATAATTATGGTGTTTCTACCATACATTAACTGTCAGCTTCCTCATGTATAAAATTAAGAGGTTGGACAAAATAATGTCTAAGTTTCCTGCCAGCTTGGACATTTTGTGGTTATATGATTATTGGTTCAATGTTTTTTGTTTTTGTTTTTGTTTTTTAAAAAAAGAATGTCAGCCAGAAATATTGAAATCAAATTTTATTTTTGGAAAATGACATTACACACATCTTGCAAATGTACACAGAAATGAGAATGCGATGAAGAACAGAGCTTGAGAGCCAAAATGATTGCAAGAGCAGCTCTTTGGCTGCCCGGTATTGAATGCTGCGAATCTTCAGCACTCACAGTTCACAGCACCTTACACACATGGCGAACTTCTCTAGACAACCTTGAAGTCCTCTGACCCAAGAAAGCCCTCACTGAATTGCAGAGGGGGTAGGGGAAGAGGGATGTTGCAGGCACAGGAGATGAAAAGGGTCTGCTCCAGCTGATTTATGGGGGCCTCATCAAACCTACCAGTCCAAGTGGGGTCAGCAAACCAAAAAGGAGAATGCCTCTTGAAATACTGCTTTTGAATCACAATCTCAGAGTAGATTAGGTATTGCCTGGGACACTGATAGTAATGCATTTGAACTCATGCCCTTGTTTTTTTTCTGGCTATAACTATTCTAAATAGGTGGCTACAATTCTTAAATATCTATTGTATTTCTCTCATTTTTTTCTTTTTTTTCAAATAATTATTGGTCATTGGTCAAGCAGAGTCTTCTGAGGTCTCTAAGTATCTCAAAACAGCTGCAGGGATAAGAGACATCACTACCTACTGTCTTTGGATTACGTGTGATTCTGAAAACTGTTCAATCCTGAAATGTAATCAAATGGCCAAATACAACCCCAATTTACCACTGATTTTTACGTAAAGTTGAGTCTTTGATCACAATGCCACTCCTTAAGAAATGATCAATAACTACTGAGAGATGGTTGAGAAATGCCTTTTCCCCACATTTTGATTTGTTTGTTGTTTGCTGACTTTACTTGGCTAAAATTATTGGGCCTCAAATCAGATATTTACAACTGTAAGACACCTGGGAGCAGGGAAAGGGAGAGGGCAAGGGGGGTGGGAAAAAGGACTACAAAGAAGAATATATTCTTTTCAGAGGTTAAAATGAGTTATTTAAGAAATGTGATGTACAATACCATGCATTTACTCTCCAAAGCTAGTCACTAGCAAGCTAACACCTCTAACACTACAACCACCAATTACAGCTGTTTTGCTACAGTTACTCAATTCTAACTACAGCTATAGGGCAGAAAGGGTGGGCTGTTTCCATTTTAAACTTTCTCCCTTTGAAAATGGCCATAAAAGCATTTTCTGTACAAGTTTAATGGCACAAAAAGGTGATCAAAAACATTTTAAAGAATTTACCACACATGGGAAATGCAAAATTCAATCAAAACATGCATTAGTTGTATACAAGTCATAAGGGATCATTGGCTTCAAGCTGCAATATATTACAGGACCATACATTGGAGACATTTTGGCATAACCACTTACTTGTTCAAACCCCTTTCGGATAACTTATAAAGAAAAGTCATTGTGAATTTTGGCATTCCATATGGTATTGCAAAGCAGTGACATTTCCAAGGGCTTTGCACTCTGTTTAATAAATTAACACCTACAAGCTGGCTTCTTTAGGTCCACTAATTTCTCTTATATGGACTGTCTATTCAGTATCATGAACAGTTGGTGTCAAGAGTAAATGTTTAGGTGACTCTAGTAATAGAAGGAAAAAATACATTTCAATTAAGCGAATGTCTCTTTTTATAGTATAGATTTGTTAAATAATCTTTTCATTTAAATCAACTCCAATTGCCTACCAGTTTAGTTAAAACAACTCAACAGCAAGCCCCAAACAAGATTATTTATAGAGAGTTTAAAGTGTAATGGTAAAACTTTAAGCAATTACTCCCCCATCCCCATCTAGCCGAAACAAATGACAGGAGAAATTACCTGTGGTCCCTCATTATATTATATTGCAGCTTTAAAAATTATGAGCAAATCAAACAAAATCAATTATTAGTATTTAGCTGATATAAATCCATGGCTGGATTTTTTCTCTTCAGCTGATTATGTCTCTGAGCACGCTTCACTGCTCCACAAAATGGCAGACAAAAAGGAAACACAAAGTATTCTGTACAGCGCTTGGAAGGCAAAGACCTAAAGATACATGAGCTATAAGGAAACTGCTTGTAAAGATCTGTGGAGAGGGATTAAGAATGAAAATGGAGAAGAAGAAAGGGCCAGGATCAGGTTGATTCCCACCAACATACTTCTGATTGGACTGGGGTAGGACCAGCGCTGATTGAATCCGGAAATAATTTATCATCAGTCCCAAGGCAAAATCACAGGCTAAGAAGAGGCACATGCCCAATGTCTCAACAGGGAGGAAGGAAAAAGTACAAATAAATATAATAAGGGGAGAGAGAGAATTGCACAGGACAAAGGATGGATGTTTGTATTGTGGAAAGAGAGAATGATAACATAGAGTATAAACTGAGAATAGAGGAAACCAGACAGAGGAAGAAAAGTTAAAGAGACACACAAGAGGTAGAGTGGCAAAAAGCCATTGATTCCCTCAGGTTATTGAAAACTAGTAATGAGAAAGGCTAATGCCTTCAAGTCTTTGCCTTACTTACAAGGTGACTTCTGTTGTGCCATCTGACCTCTCCCAACTAACCTGCCCTTCTGATTAGGAGCAGAAAGATGCCTTAAATCCCAACTGGAATTCTGTACTCCCCTAGTCTCAGACAACCAAGGTAAGAAAAAAATCACCTCTGATTCCAGAAGATGTTGAAGCCAATAAACCAAGTGATAAAAAATTAGTCTTGTTGGCTGGGCATGGTGGCTCATGCCTGTAATCCCAGCACTTTCAGAGGCCAAGGTGGGCAGATAATTTGAGGCCAGGAGTTCAAGACCAGTCTGGCCAACATGGTGAAACCCCATCTCTACTACTAAAAAAAAAAAAAAAAAAAAAAAAAAAAGCCAGATTTGGTGGCATGTGCCTGTAATCCCAGCTACTCGGGAGACTGAGGCAGGAGAATTACTTCAACCTGGGAGGTGAAGGGTGAAGATTGCAGCGAGACAAGATTGTGCCACTGCACTCCAGCCTAGGGAGACTCTGTCAAAAAAAAAAAAAAAATTGTTAGTCTTGTCAAATGATAGCCAACGTCACTCTAGCTAAGCCAAAGTGGGAGGTCTGCGTAGATCCTTAACAAGGGAACAAGGCAGAAAGCAACACTAAGAGGCTGGGTGATAAGACCATACTAGACTTTTGGAGATGAAAACAAATTCTGGGGACCAGGCTTTAGGAGAAAGGGAGGGAAGGCACCTTTCCTGAAGGGATACATGGGGCAACATTCTCATGCTCCACCCCAGATGAACTCCAAAACACTTATTGTTCCCTTGGGAGACCAGTCTGGGACTTAAAGTCAAAGCCCTTGATTCAGTGAAGGCAATACATGAGTAAGGCCTGGAAATGGATCCAAGTGGCCCTATGTGGCCAAGGACAGGTTCCAATCACCTTTTAAAAAAACCAATGCCCTTTATTTCCATAGCAAACTGGACCACCATAAAAGAGGTTGTTCAAACCACACTGTCCCAGTGTTTCTATCTGGGGAAGTCTCTTGGCACAGATGTTTCTGAGGTGGGTTGATCTTTGGGAACATTCCCATGAGTGTCCTGGAGCTCATTTTGGGGATATAGGCATCCTGTTCTCCTGTCCTAGGGATATGGATTTTTAAAAAATAAAAGTCATTTAGAATCAAATGTGCAGGGTGATTGGGAGCAATCTGTACCCAGAGTATTGAAGGGATTAGGAGCACAGACAAAATTTTGTTCGAGGTAAGCACCGATCACTGGTCTAGGACTTGGACTAGATGATTCAAAGAAGAATCTCAGGGTTCCTTGCCTTCTTCAAATAGCTACACATCCACTTTCAGGTTCCTTGGTTACTTGTGACTGGGGAGGAGAAGGAGGAAGGAAAGAGAAGTACCTGAGGAGTGGGATAAGCCCAGAAGGAGGACTCTTAGAACTGCACTAATAAATACCCCCTTAATCCCCAGGAAGAGCCTTGCGGCAAGGAAAACCACATGATTTTTACCCTTTTGCCCTGGTTTCTGCTGTGGAAGGCCACAGGAGCAGTGTACACAAGAAGATGGGAAGAGTGTATAGAGTACACAGCTTGCTATTTTGGTGCAAACACAGGAGCCAATATTTAACATCAACCAGGGTACATTTTTGTCACAAAGCCCCTTGCTTATACCTGGAAATTGTCCTCATCAGAGCAGGATGGCTTTGGGGACATTGTGGATGAGGGCAACCACAGCAAGACGAGGTTATTTTCTCTAGCTTGTCTCACTCCCATATTCTAAAAGAAATCATTGCCAGTGAATGGTAGCCACACTAGTTTTTTAAAATGTTGAAAAGCCATCTCAGAAAGTTAGGATGAACAAAGCTATTGTTCCACTCTTTCTCTACTCTGGAAACAAGAAACATTTCCCTCAGCCTGGAAAGACCAACCATTATGAGATGACACAAGGTGAACTGACAGTGAAAATCAGTCTTCCTCCATGCCATTTGGGCAAGGCAAGCATTCAGGGGGGCCTATTCAGAGGGCTCCTCAAGATGGAGCAGTGATCTCCTGAATCAGTGATCTCCTGAATCAGACAAGGCCAGGGACCCCATTGCTCCTATTGGCCCTCAATGCCTCACTCTCTTCGAGGACATCTGCAACCCACATGGATAGGAACCATGTGAATGTAGGGAAAAGGGGTTGTATTAGGTTGCTGGGTGGATTTCCCACTGACATCAGGGCAGCAGCATGTGGCTCCAAGATGCAACATGACCCTGGGAAATAACTCTCAGGGGCCTAGTGGAAGGCAATAGTGCTTAGGGTGAAAAGGCCCTAGAATAAGAGCCAGGAGGTGTGGGTTCTAATCCCAATCCTGTCCCAGCCAGCTGTGTGACCTTGGGGAAATTACTTTACCTCTGTGTCTCGGTTTCCTGGCCTGAAGAATGAGAAATTTGGAGTAGAGGAGTAGATGATGTGATCTTAAGGTTCCTTCCAGCTAGAAAACACTATGATTCAATCTAGGCTAATACTAAAGTCCATAAGGACACAAAGCAGTCATGCTAATGGCTATCCTTTCCAAAACAGTGAAGAGAAAAGGAACTTTTCTCTCAAATTACCCCTAGTTAACACTACTTATGAAGTTAGTTGTTCAGCCCAGCCCCAATATATACATTTTCCCCTTCTTTGTCCCTATTTCTATTTCTGTAGGGAAGAAAAATCAGGAGGTAGGAACAAGCAAGAGATGGATTGTACGTGTGTATGTGTGTGTGTGTGTGTGTGTATAAAAGGGAGGGAGAAGTATAGGGAGTGGTGGCAAATGCTTGCTGACTTGATGTTTGCTGACTGTGCAGAAATTAACACAATGGAACTTGAGTGGTAAAATTGGATTGGGTAAAATCGGGAGTGAATGACAGGGGTGGAGGAGCTCAGTTACAGACACACAAAAAAATTTGCCTTGAAAGTGGGCCAATTTAAAATGCAATTAATTATTGGAGACAAATTTTGGACTATGCCAAACCCCATCCCTTGCCCCCGCCAAAATGGCCATAAAGAAACATTTCCTTACACTCAATTAAAAGTAAGATGGAAAATGTACTACTGTTATTGAAGATTGTTGGTTCAAAGGTTATCCTAAAGAAAATATGTCTATTTAGTATTTTCTAGTAGTACATATACCGCAATCAAAGAAATGCTCAGAGAGCGAGTATGAGGCCCAAGCATAAGGAAATCTGGATTCTTCCTCTGGTCCTGCTCTTTACCAGCCTCCATTTCCTCATCTTAAAATAAAGGTGTTGGACTAAATGAGACCTAAAGTGAGACTATGGGTGGAGTCAATGGGGGGCTCTGGCCTGAAGTTTAAAATCAGGCCTCCCACCATTCTTTATGCCCACACCCCCTAATCCAAGTATCACTTTTTCCCAATTAACTACAAAATGTTCTGGGAGGCACTAAGAAAACCCTGAGCTTCTAGAAAGAAATAGGGACTGAGTAAAATGAATTTATTAATGGTTTTGAATAGGTCTACAAATAAAGGAGAGGGGCAAAAAGAGAACCTCATCATTTGGGGTTCTTCAATGACCAGTTTCACCAGAAACCAGTAGTATCATCATCTCACTTCTCCTGAACCAAAAATGTTTCTGGTAGCTACAGACATCTGAAACTTGTCTAGGAGCATCTGAGCTACCCCTACCACCACTAGGTTCCCCCTACACAGTGCACATCAGCAGTGCCACCAAGTTGCCACCAATCCATTACAGGGGTGTCCTGTAGTATTTCCTAATTTTGAAGCAGCTGCAGATGCACACATATACACACATGTACCACCCCCTCCCACCACCACCACACACACACACAGCAAGCTCATTCCATTTAGAGTGGAGGAACAACTGCAAACCATTCAGTAGCCAAACAGCAGCTTGGCTTTGAATGCTGTGCCTTTCAAAATATCTGCACAATTACAAAGAAATAAGGAAATCTTCATATCTGCTAAAAGCAAACACAGAATTGGCATGCATGACCTTCACTTAAATTTAGTTGTTTTTGCCATTATGGGCTACAATTACAGAAAAAAAAAACCAGTATTATAAACCTGTATCTCAAAAGACTGAAAACTATTTCAAATGATCAGTCCTTAGTAAAGAGAAATCCTTTCTAATGTTAAAGACAAGTGAAAGATTTCTGTGTCTTCAGTATGAAATATTAGGATTATAGATAAAAAGAGTTGCTTAAAATATGCTGTAACATTTCATTTAAAATATAATTAGAATGTCTGGTCCACATTGAAATTATTAATGCAAGCATAACTGCTAAAAAGCTATCAAAAAACTGATTCTATTGAATTGGCCTCTGCTATTCATTTTGTTTTCTCCTGGAGGTTACTGTTTGGCAGTGACAGCATAATTTCTAAACTACATTATTATTCTGCTTTTTTTGGTAAATTTTCTTCATGTGTTTTTTAGACAAAAGAAAAATCACCAGTTTATAAAAAAGGAGCCCGAAGAGTTTGCTCCTGAAATACAGACATGAGTTTTTATAAAAAGGATATTGATTTCTTGCTATAAAAAGAGACTGAAAGGTGTCAGACCTGAAAACAAATTCTCACAGTGTTTTCAGTGTTGGCTGTTAACAAGGCATTCAATAGAACAGAGATAGATGGATACCATACAGTTCATGTAATCATGTGGTATGTTAGACAGCCTCCTAGAGGAATCAGGTATATGAAGTCCCTTACTCCAAACTCTTATCAATTGCTTATTGATTCCAAATTGCCTCAGTGGAGAGATTGACCAGGAATTCACTGTGCTTTATAAACTCTTCCAAAATGTCTGCAGTATTTTCCAATTCTGCCTATTCTCTTAGCTAACCCAGCACCAGGATCCTAAGCATCTGATGTCACAATTATAAGTTGTTAGTTATTTCTCCCCATGGACAGCCAGAATTGGTGCTGGACAACAAACCCAGGCCTCAATCAGGAGTGAAGAGTGAGGCTGGGGAGTTGCCTTGCTGTCCTTCCAGGGTCATTCACCATTCTTGAGATCCAGAGAAAAGGGGCACTTGTGTTTTGACAAAGTCATTCTTGGATCTGCCAATGAGTATTTTTCCCCACACAAACATGTTAAGTGCTGTATATGTAAACAGCCCTCTACAGAAGGAAGACTGTATGGGCAAAATGAGACAGGGCAAAAATAACGCAGGCACCTAAGCTTTCCATTGAAAGGTCATGGACTAGCACATTTTGTATCCCTGGAAGGTTGCCCCAAAGGATGGTTATCAATCTATCTCTCATAATTGGTAACTGTGGATCAGTGGCCCAGAGGAGAAATCACAGGAAAATAAACCCAACATATTAGAGTGTTTTTTTCAAAATAACAACAACAACAAAATAAAAACTTGAAAGCACCAATAGCCCTGTTGGACACTTGAGCAGAAGTACCCTACTACAATGATAGGTTTGGAGTTGTACTCTGGACTCTGAGCACTCTCCCCTCCTTTACATGGAATCGCCAAGCGAGTCCGAGTCATCCAAGGACAGAGGCAGGTACAGGTCCTATAAGAAGAGAAGAGACAAAGTTAATTCTCTTTTTCTTGATATCTTGAGCTCTGGAATGGCTGTTTTGTTTTTATTAATACTTTCTTTAATTTTTACAATGTAATAGTTATAGATTCACAGGAAGTTGAAAAAATGTACAGGGAGGTACCCTTGTACCAATGTACCCTTCAATCAATTTTCCCTAATGGTACCATTTTGCAGTTTAACATGCAATCATTTGTGTGTGGGGTGTGTATGTATGTGTGTATATAGTACTATGCAATTTTATCATGTGTGTATATTTGTGTGACCATCGCCACAGTCAAGATACAGAACTGTACCTTCAACACAAGGCTCCCTTGTGCTACCCCATTAGAGCTCCATCCAATCCTCCCCTCTTCCCTGAGCCCTGTCAACAAATAATCTGTTTCCTGTCTCTGTAATTTTGGAATTTCAAGAATATTATATGAATGAAACCATACAGTATATAACCATTTGGGATTGGCCATTTACATTCAGCATAGTTCCTCGGAGACTCGTGTAAGCCATTGTATGTATCGATAATTTGCTCCTTTATATTGCTGAGTAGTATTCTATGGTGTAGATGTACCACAGTTTGTTTAGCCATTCACCTGCTGAAGCACACGTTGAATGATTCAAGTTTTGGGCTATTGCAAATAAAGCTGCTGTAAACATTTCTGTACTGTACATGTTTTTGTGTGATCATACATTTTCATTTCTCTGGGACAGACACCCAGGACTAAAATTGCTGAGTCATATGGTAATTCCATTTTCAGTTTTGTAAGGAATGCCATATTGCTTTCCAGTGTGGCTATACCATTTACAGTCTCACCTCCTGCCAGCAAAGTATTACTAGTTCAGTTTCTCCACATTCTCTCCAGTATTTGATGTTTTTACCATTTTTCATTTTAGCCATTCTTGTGGATTTGTATTGACATCACATTGTGGTTATAATTTGCATTACCCTGATGGCTAATGATGTTTAACATCCTTTCATGTGCTTAGTTTTCATCTATATTTCTTCCTCAATTAAATGTTTCTTCATGATTTTATTCATTTCTGAATTAGATTTTTTCTTACTGCTAAGTTTTAACAGTTATTTTATATTCTCCAAGGAAGCCTTTAATTAGATATTGGGTTGCAAATATTTTCTCCCAGTCTATATCTTGTCTTTTTACACCTTCACACCTTTTGCATGGTCTTTGGCAGAGCAAACATTTTTAATTTTGGAGGTCAAATTTACCCAACTTATCAGTTTTTATTTTATGGATTTTACTTTTGTTGTCAAGTCTAAGAATTCTTTGCTTATAATCCATTTTTAATTTTTGCGTATGATACGAGGTTTAGGTCAAGAAACATTTTTTTTCTTTTTTTTTTTTTTCTTTTTGACAGAGTCCCTCTCTGTCACCCAGGATGGAGTGCAGTGGTGTGATCTCCACTCACTGCAACCTCTGCCGCCTGGGCTCAAGCGATTCTCCTACCTCAGCCTCCCGAGTAGCCGGGATTACAGGTGCCCACCACCATGCCCGGTTAATTTGTGTATTTTTAGTATTTTCACCATGTTGGCCAGGCTGGTTTCGAACTCTTGACTTCAAGTGATCCTCCACTTCGGCCTCCGAAAATGCTGGGATTACAGACATGATCCACTGCACCCGGCCATGACACTTTTTTTTGCCTATGAATATTCAACTACTCCAGCAGTATTATTGAAGAGACTGTCTTTCCTCCATTGACTGACATTTGCACCCCTGTCAAAATCAGTTGTGAATATATATGTAGTTTCATTTCAATCTTCCAGAGAACTTTCAGGCCCTGAATAAATGATAGCTGGGAAAATGTACCACATTTACCTACTTCCAACTTATTTTCTGATGCTTCCAAGAGTTGGGATTCCTGGCTGCAATACTGCCCCAAGCCTTATGTCTGTCTTGAGGAGATGGAGGGCCAGAGATGACATGGCACTGACTTTTTCCCATTCTCCAAGGGCTTTATTTGAAGATCCTTGTGATTCCTCTTGGACTCCATCCATGGTATAAATCACTGGTTTTTAACTCTGTCCCTCTCTCTCTCTCTTCTTTCCTCCCTCTCTCTCCCTTTAAATCCTCTATTCAAATGAAATATTACTTGGAAGCCCAATACATGGAACAGGTAAAAGTGTAGTTGTTCTAGTTGTACCAGAGGTGTGGGAGGCAAAATCTCACCCACTTCTGTCTTTCTCATCTTTCCCAAATGGAACACAATTTGAAAACCACATTTTTTCATACATGTTTTCGGTAAGATACCAAAGAAAACTGGAAAATATAGAATCAATTCTGTGGCACCCCCACCCCCACCGCCTTGCCACTGCTTTTGTATCATAAGGACAAGAACTTCAGTAGAGGATTGTTCAAGAAAATTGGAGAACACAGTTTCTCCTTGAGGTAGAGAAAAGAGTGGAAATGAGGAAGAGAGACAAGAGTGGGGAGGAGAAGGACTTATTTATGTAACATTGAGAATTTATCTAACATTGAAAATGCTTTTTGCTGAGAAAGAAGTGACAGGAAAACTTGTAGGCACCTTATAATGGAAAGAGGAGTAAAGCATATTCAGAAACCCAAGGTTTAACCCTGGCCAATTAATGCTACGACATTGAACAAATCTTTGAATATTGGTTTCTTTATCAGTGAATAATCTGTAAGGTTTCTTCCAGCTCTGAGACTATAATTTGGGAGTCCTAAAGGAATATTGAATGATTAAGAAACACAACAAAGGCAACTACAGCAAATAGACTCAGTTCTCAGTTCTCGTCAACGTACCATCCCTTCACTGTAAGCCAGGGGTTGGCAAAATTTTCTGTAAAAGATTAGATAGTAACTATTTTAGGTTTTCTTTGCAGGTCACATATGGTCTCTGTCACACATTCCTCATTGTTTGTTTGGGGTTTGCTCTTTTACAACCCCTTAAATACGTAAAAAAAAAAAAAAACATTTTAGATGGGGTGGGTCATCCATGCAAATATAACCAAGACACAGGCAGAATTTGGCATCCCTGTTCTAAACTACCAAACAAAAGTTTCTTAGAAAACTGATAAACAGGTAGGATGTACAATGTCAAGAAAATACTAGAAATGCAACGAATACATGTAAAATGGAATTGAGGCAAAGTGGCATACAATGGAGTTGTATCTCTGAAGGGATTAATTCTGAAGTACTGGAGTAAAGTGAACATAGTCAAAAGTATTTTTGAGTTCTGGACTTCTAGAGAGGTGGCATAAGCCCCTCTGAAAATCTGTTCCTCAACAAATGCAGTAACATTGGCAAAACTGTCAAAATGAACTTTTTCAGGACTCTAAAAATCAATCAAAAGCTTGCAACAGTCCAAATAGTATTGAAAAAACACCGATGAATCTTGTAAAAATACTAAGATGTTTGGTGTTTCAACTTGCCCTATTTCCATTTTCCCTCTTCCCAGCTCCATGGTAGCCTTGAAAACCAAAAGTCACAACTACTCTACCTGTGAAAAACAGCAATCTAGTAGTTACTAGAGGATGCAGTTGGGGGTTTGGAGCTCCCCATATAACTCATTCCCAGAGAATTGTCACTCTTTGACCTGTGGGTTAGCTCCCTGGAAACTCCCATTTGCCAGGTTCTTTTTTTAACCTGACTCAGAGCACACTTGCTGTGAACAGCCTTTTCAGGGGGCATTGATCAGTTGCAATTGTTTAAAAATCGCAGCCGTAGGAGGAAGAGGGCAAAAGTTGGGGCAAATCAAGCTGCTGAAAACCTTGAAAGGAAAAAGTCATAGAATTATGTGCCTATAACGATCTTTGAAAAGCTCAGGGCCGGGCGCTGTGGCTCAAGCCTCTAATCCCAGCACTTTGGGAGGCCGAGACGGGCGGATCACGAGGTCAGGAGATCGAGACCATCCTGGCTAGCACGGTGAAACCCCATCTCTACCAAAAATACAAAAAACTAGCCCGGCCAGGTGGCGGGCGCCTGTAGTCCCAGCTACTCCGGAGGCTGAGGCAGGAGAATGGCATAAACCCGGGAGGCGGAGCTTGCAGTGAGCTGAGATCCAGCCACTGCACTCCAGCCCGGGCGACAGAGCAAGATTCCGTCTCAAAAAAAAAAAAAAAAAAGAAAAGAAAAGAAAAGCTCAGACATATTCCTGGGAATCTAGAAGGCCAGGCACAAGTTCAGGACTGGGTATATTCTTAGAAAACAAGTGAGATGGCCCTAATCTTTCCCCACTGGCTGACCCTGAGGCCCTGTGCAAGCAGCAAGAGAATGCTAAGATGGAGTTGTAAACTGCCTGGCAGAGCATTGAAATCATGTCCCAACAGGGGAACAGAGTCCCTCGGCAAAGGCTGGGAGTCTTGCTGGATCAAGGCATTTAAGGTAAGCAAACAAAACTATCCTATTCATTCAAAATTATCATCACAAATAAAGGAGAAATTAAAACATTCCCAAATAGACACACAAAATTCATTGCTAGCAGACCTGTCCTGCAAAAGAATATTAAAGAGAATCATCCACAGAGAAATTAAAGGATATGAGAAAGTAATTCAAATCCACATAATTAAAAAAATAGTAAATGTATAAGTAAACACAAAAGACTGTACAAACTTATTTTTGTAACTCTTTTCTTCTTTTTTTAAAAGTAAATTTTACTGTGTATATTTGAAGTTTGCAACATAATGTAATGGGTTGCATATAGATAGTATAGTGGTTACTATAGTGAAATAATTACTTTTTTGCTGACAAGAGCAGCTAAAATCTACTTACCCAATAATACAATTTTATTACCTATAGTCCTCATATTTTACATTAAGATCTCTAGATGTGTTCATCCTATATATCTGTTACTTTTTATCCTTTAACCTACATCACCTCATTTCTTCCCTTTCTATCCTGGGCTTCTGGTAACCTCTGTTTTATTCTCCATCTGTGTATATTTGACCCTTTTTTCTTTCAGATCCCACATATATGTGAGATTATACCATATTTTTCTTTCTGTGTCTGGCTTATTTCAAAAGACAACTACAAGAACTAGTAATTACAAGACTGTGTTGATGGACTTATTATGTATAAAGATGTAATTTGTATGTCAGTAAGAGAAAAAAGGAGTGGGAAAGAAACAGAGCTATGCTATGGCAAAATTTTTATATATAATTTAAATCAAGTTTGTATTAATCTTAAGTAGAGTGTATTAAAATGTAAATTGTAATCCTCAGGGCAACCACTAAAAAATATTACTCAAAATGAAATTAGTAAAAATACAACAAGGGAATTAAAATGGTGCACTAAGAAATATATTTAACACATAAAAGGCAAGCATCAAGTAATGAACAAAAAATGATATAACATATATAGAAAATCACAAAATGTTAGATGTAATTCCCGCTTTACCATAATTACGTTAAACATGAGTAGATAAAGCAATCCAATTAAAGGCAGAGACTGGCAAAATAGATTTTTAGAAAACATGATCCAACTCAATGCTATCTAAAAGAGAAACAATTTAGATTCAAACACACAAATATGTTGAAAGTAAAGTGATGGAAAAAGATTTGCCATGCAATCAGTAACTAAAGAGAGCTAGAATTGCTGTATTGATGTCAGAAAAAAATAGACTTTAAGACAAATTTATTACTAGAGACAAAGAACATTTTATAATGATAAAAAGAGTCAATATATCCAGAAAACATAAATATAAATATTTATGTATCTTAACAGAGTACCAAAATACACCAAGCAAAAACTGATGGAATTGAATGGAGAAACAATCAAGTCAACTATATTAGGTGAAGACTTAAATATCCCACTTTCAATAACGGATAGGACAACTAGACAGAAGACCAACGAGTAATTAGAGGACTTGAATAATACTATAAACAAATACACATTTATGGAATATTCTATCCAATGAGAGAAGAATACATATTCTTTTCAAGCTCCCATGGAACATTCTCCAGGATAGATCATATGCTAGGCCATAAAACAATTCTCAATAAATTTAAAAGGATTTAAATGATACAAATTATATTCTTTGGCCCGAGTGGAATTAAATTAGAAACAATAATGGAAAGATTCAGGAAATTCATATATATGTTGAAATTAAATAACACACAGATGACTAACCAGTGAGTCAAAAAAGAAATCACAAGAAAAATTAGAAAATACCTTGAGATAAAGGAAAATGAAATCACAACATACCAAAACTTATAGAATGCAGCTAAAGCAGTTTTTAGGGGGAAATTTATATGAACTATTTCAAATATGCTAGCCCATAGAAACAGAATTGATTAGTGGTTGGTTGCCAGGGGTTGGATGAAAGGGGAAGGGGCTGCGACTGCTAACGGGTAAGGGGTTTATTTTGAGGGTGATGAATATGTTCTAAAAGTAGATAGTGGTATACTAAATTACCTTAAAAACCACCAGACTGTACCCTTTAAAGGAGTGACTTCTATACTATGGGAATTATATCTCAATAAGCTGTTATTGTTTTAAAGTACCTTTGAAAATCCTTTATATTGACAATTAAGTACTATTTATGTGATTTCTGAGTATGCAGCCATATACAGCAATATGCATGTATATGTATTTATAATGTATATATCACTACACACCTATATATACACACGTATATATATTTCTTATATATATTATAAATATATTAAATAACACATATATAATATTGTATATATTGTAATAAATATAATATATATTTATTATATATCATAAATATAATATATATTATATATTATAAATATATGTAATGTGTATATATAGGTATGTAGTGATATTCAGGATGTAATGATGTATACAAATGTAAGAGAAGGTTTTATAGTTGTTCGCTCTATTACTATGTTATGACTATTGATGAATTCCATTAAGTTAAACTTGCATATGATGAAACAACACTGTAATATAAAAAGCATAGGATTAAGAGTCTGGAGACTCAGATTCTAGGCCTACCTTTGCCATTTAACTTCTCTTTTCAGGGTCCTTGCTTCTAGATCTTAAAACTGAGGAAGATCTTTAAGGTTCCTTCTAGTTCCAAAATTCTATAAACTGCAATCATTCTATTTTTTTCTGTAGTTACCCCAAAGCAAGAGAAATGGTACACACATTGCCAAGTTAGTGAACTCCCTGGGTATTTTTCAGGTAGTACAAAAGTACCTTTTAATCATTTGGAGGCCACCTTGAGTCCCAGCACACTGAACCACTGGGCTTTAGCATTATTCATGCAACAGACACTTCAGTGGAGTTGCTTGGTTGCTGGAAAAAATTACCTGAGAAGATTGTTCCAGAACTTTATCTCAGAGGAAGCGGGGATAAGGCCTGAGGGTAGAATCCTGAAGAGATTTCACTTGTAGCTGCTGTGAGACTCCAAATTAATGGCATGAGATGCAGGCAATGGAGAGAATTCATAGAACTAGGCCTAATTATGAACTTCTGAACACTGTATCTCCATCAAATTATTTCGTATTCAAAATGTATTTTCTTGTATGGGTAGAACAGTGTTCAGGAAAAGGAATTATCTCAACATTCTGTTGTTGTTGATTGATATGTAGAAATACAGAAACACACATATTGCTTAGCAATACAAATAATTTGCACCTGAAATTCATTTGCTTAGTCCCTTGGAGCCCTACAGAACAAAATGTTTGTAACAAATACAGCTGTGCTGGCGATACTATTGTGTTAGAGAAAACAAAAAGTTGGTCTCTGGTCCAAGGAGCTTATAGTCCAAAGGAAGTCAGGGAGGAGTTTTGAGAAACCTGGCTTCTAATTTGGTTTTTCTATTTCCCAAACGTGCCCTGCAATTTTATGATGGTGTGATTTTGTTTCTTGCTAATTTTTTTAAAGCTGGCATGCCTGTTCTCTTCACCAGCCACTTAAATGTTACCTCTGTGAAAAGCTTTCCCCATCTCCCACCCTCTCCCAGTAGGATGTCTTTCCCACCCTCCTTTGTGCTCATGCAGTCCTTTCGTTAGCTCTTGATCATACTACCCAAAGCCACTTATATTAGAGTTAGTTGCATTCTGTGATTTAAGGGTCAGGACCCTACTTTATTCATCAAAGGGCCTCTCCAAGTACATACAAGAGGACAAAAGAAGTCTGGAAGCACAGGAAAGTGCATATTTAAATAACGTTATTTATATTTTCAAATACTATGTTGAATATACTTCCCTCTAGTCTCTAGACAACTGCATACAAAATGCCTCTAAATTTAAAGCCATTGGTGCAATCGCTGATCTGAAATTTTAAAAATTAAATAAATGAAAGAGTTTCCTTATCCTTCTAGATTTTTTTGAAAATCTTTACTACGTATTTCTCCAAAGGGATCCTTAATAAATTTTTGTTGAATCATACTGGGACTGTCTTTCCTCCGCACCTCTTTTTTTCTCATCCGTAAAAGGGAAATGCTATCTGCCCTGTCTCTTTCACAGGGATATCACAAGAGAAAATGAGAAAATGGCTGTGCAATAGAAAAAAAAGCAGTATGAAAATGCAAAATGTTGTTCTCATTAACTATCCAAGGATTTACTTCGTGTCCACATTGTAACACTTGAGTATGCGGACTTTGGCTAACCCCATTGCAGCTGCATTAAAGAAGATTCTCCATGAACTGCTTAAGAGAAGAAGCCAAGAAGCTGATTACAGCTTAGGGCCCCGCCACAGCCATCAAAAGTTACCAAAGGGATGCTGGGACTTCAAGTTTTTTCCACTTGTGCAGGAGGAAAGTCGTGGCCTCAGCCATCTGCTTCCTGTCTGCATCATGACTCACACCTTTCAGGTCCACTTGGACAGAAGTTTAGATGAGATCTGCTCAGACCTGCTGCCCCGAGACTTGATGGTGCTAAGGTTCAGGTAGCTGTGTGAAAGGAGGAGCATGAATCTAGGACCTGAGATCCAGGGGGACTGAGACAGGGTCACAAGCTTTTTATCTTATTCAGAAAAACCAGTTCAATCTTCATTACTGGTGGTGTAAGCATGACACTATTGCTTCTTGATAGGATGCACTGAGAGGATACAACATCACTCCTATGATATTCCTGCCCCAAATTCAGAATCTGAATCTAATCACAAGGAAACATCAGACAAGCCCAAATTGAAAGGCATTCTACCAAATAACTGGCCTGTACCCTTTATTTCTACAATATACTGTACTGAGAGATAGAGAGTCTCAGGGACTTTTCCAGATTAAAGAAGACTAAAGGGACATGAGAACTTGCAACATGTGATTCTATATTGGATTTTGGACCAGAAAAAAAAAAAACATTATTAAAGCAATTGATAAAGTTTGAATATGGACTGTAGAGTATATAATAGTATTGTGCCAGTGTTAAATTTCCTAATTTTGATGATTGCGCTATGGTTATGAAAGAAAAAGTCCTTGTTCTTAGGAACTACATACTGACATATTGAGGGGTAAAGGGGCATAATGTTTGCCCATGATGTTAATCTCAAATAGTTCAGAAAAAATAATAACATGTACTATATGTATTTATTTGTGTATGTATCTATATATATATACACACACACACACACACATATATATATATAGAGAGAGAGAGAGAGAGGGAGAACATAAAAAATAAGTAGATGAGGCAAAATATAAACAACTAGTGAATCCCTGTAAAGAGATACATAAGTTGTTTATTATTTTTGCAACTCTTCTGTAAGTTTGAAATGATATAAAAATAAAGAGCTTTAAAAATAGTGAGAATTATACCAAATTTAAATGTTACTTTATTTAAAAGCTTGCTCTAGAAAATGATATAATGTATTACTTAACATTTGCTTGCTTAACTGTCTTTAAAAAGAGTAATTTTAAAAATAAAATGAAACACTGAAAATTCCACAGTTATGAAAACAGTGAAGCTCTGACAATGCTGCCACCTGTGAGCTTATTCTAGTCCTTCAATGGTTAGAATTGAGTCAGTAAACAAACAAGCCATAAGTGCCTGCAAGCCCAACCAGGAAAAATAGTTTAACAATGCAAACAACTCACCTTGGTGGGCTTATGGATGATGGGTCCTCAGCGTAAATGACCTGAACATGTCAGTTGAAAAACTGAATAACTTGAGTGTGCAGAACAAATGTCCAAGCTGCCTTCACACTTTAGGGAAGGTACCGATGGAAGGTGCTAGGGTAAATCATGCCTCCCAAAAGGAAGGTAGGGGCAGAAAGGCATATAGGAGGTGTTGTGTGGACAGTGGAACAACAGAAGTAGTCTGTTCCCATTTTGGCATGTCCATATTTACAAGCTTTGCTGCTCAGCAAAGAATAACTAAAAGCCAACTATAAAAACTATTTTCATCCATCTCATAATCTCTAGGTAACACTGGTTACACAGAGTTCAGTAAATACTTCTTTGGTGAAATGAAATAGCTCAACAGGACAATCAGAAAGTTCTGGAAGGTTCAATAGCAGAAGTTAAAGGGGCCATTAAAGCAACGGAACAGACATTAGAAATTGTGGGGCAGGCAGTAGCCAGATTAGCCAGGAAATTAAAAGACTGATATAGAAAAAAGAAAATGAAAATGGATGACGGGCAGTGGTGTGCTATTAACTGTTTAGCAACTGACTGTGAGAAAAAAACAACCTTGACTTATAGTATTTGTTAATGTCCATGGTGTAAATATTCCCACCATGGCCAAATTCAAGTTACAAATATGATGTCACTCAATACAGAGTTGAGAAGCAATGTACACAATCAGCTCTCACCACCTCGTGTGAGCTGGCTACAGCATACCACTGGCGGTGACTTGGGTACCACTCTTATAGCTAGATATGTTACCCTGGTAAGTAACTTAACCTTTTGGCTCTCAATTTCCTCATCTGTAAAATGTCAAACCTCATAAGATTATTTAGAGAATCAAATAAAACTAATTTATCTCCATCTAAGGTGTCTTCCATCTCTGACCATCTCTGATTCTGTGATGCAATTAGTCATATTGATGGCTTTTTGCCTTTTACCATCTCACACCCAGTCTTGTGAGCAGGAAAAAGATTAGAGAAGGCTGGAGGAAGTTGCTCCACAGTATGGTATTCGGAGAGTAAGTCACATCAACACTGTCTCAGGTATAAGAGATTCAAGGCAGTGACCATTGCATATTTTCTACACAGAGATTTTTGGGTGAGAATCTGTTTGGACAGTAGGGCTAGGGAATTTATGTGCTCTGCTATTTAATGATATATTTATTTGGAATAGTTTAAGGGGTATACATGGTGGCCAAGGCCAGTGCAATGTGTATATGTGCTCTCTTCCTACACTGCACCAGAATCTGCCTGGTAATGAAGAGTACATAGTGAAAGTAGGAGCTATTCATTTGTTGATGTCCAGTAAATCTAAATGGAATAGGTAACTCAGTGCAACTTTTTGGGACTGCTATCTTTGTCATTTCCACTGACTGGTGCCTGGTGACATAAAGTGCCCTGAACACCCCCTTTGCTATGTCTCTGAATTGGGGAGACAAGTGCTCAACCCATGTCCCAAAGCAGGATTTGGTTACCTCATTAGCTTTGGAGACCTTTTGGAAACCCTTTGGAAGAAGTGTTAGAATGTAGCAGGAAACAAATCAGGAACTGGAGGAATAAATAAAAATGACTATAAGCTTGCTCCCTGCTTGGATTCCCAGAACTTCAAGTTAATGGAGCCAGATGAAGAAAATTTCTGGCCTTAATGTGCTTTTGAGTTGGAATGGAAGAGAAAACCTTCACTGAGCCATTCAGGAAACTCTGAGTGCAAAGAGGTTTAGTAAGGTATAAGAGACATAATACCTTGTGCTTCCGGAGGCTGCCAGGACTGGTGGGCGTAGAGATGGGAGACTGCTTAGACTTGGGGGTAGAGAGCTGGCTGCTGGAGGTTCCGTTTGCTAGCCCAAGGCAAGAGAAAAGGAAGGGATAAAAATCAACAGCATACAAAGGAGCAAGTTATCCTTCCCCTCTGAAGACACTAAGAACATTCAAACAAGGTACACAGACAACCAAGTGATGTGGTGAGTAGAACAAAGGTGAAAAGAAACGCACTCCTCAAAGGGGCAAGAACTGCAATCCTCAGTTAATTGGATCCCTATGCAGTGCAAGGCCGTCATCCTCCCACCCGTTCCTCCTCAGTGCTTCCCAATCACAGGGGTCTGTTTCTTTTCAAACATTTTTCATATTCATTCCCAGGTTTGCCCCTAACATCTCTGGGAGGTAGTCTGGGAAGGTACTATTTTGCTTTAATTAATAGAGGACAAAAGTGAGGCACAGAGAGGTTATGTGCCTTACCTTAAAGGGGAAGAAATACGGGCGATTTGGACCAGCACACATTTCCTTTGGTGGCAGATGATGGGGTAGGCGAAAGACAGCCCCATTGTTAGTCTCTCCCACTCTCTTTTCCTGCTCATGCCCCACCATTGTGCCTTTCCTACCTCATTTTGCATGTGTGAAAGGAACAGGAGGAAAGAAAGAGAAAATAGACTAGTTAGGAAGAATGAAAGAGAAAGTGGAGGAGAAACAGAAGGTGAAACATTAAAAGAAGCCTCAGGCAGCAGAATGGGCAGAGGAGAAAATCAAAAAAAGAGAGAGTGACAAAGAGATCAGGAATGGAGGAGAAAAGAGACATGGGAGATGATAAGATATTAAAAGAGAAGGAGGAAGTTGAAACAGGGAGAAAGACATAGAGACACATAAAGATCCAAAATGGTAGCCAGAGTCAGGGTTTACTCCCATTTGGCTCTAGCCAAGAAAATGCTGAAAATCAGAGAGTTTCTTTTTAAACATCTTTATATTCTATTTTGTTGTTAAATTGTTTTATATTCCCTTGCTAATGAGCTTTTTAATATACAATCATGAAGAAAGAAATGTGGAATATTAAAATGGAACAATTAAACAGCTTTCAAAGTGGATTCTTGTTCAGACATTTCATACTAAAGTATTTTTTTTAAGTCTTAAGACCTACATTGTTAAACAGAGATATTCTAAAATGTGCTTTAAAAGCAAAGGCAAATATCTTGAGGTTGTGTGGAGAGTGGGGGAGAGGAAGAGAGGGGGGAGGGAGAAGGAGTGGGGTGGAGAGAGAGAGAATAAATAGAAAATTGAAAACATTAAGCAGAAAGATGGCCTGAGAGTGTTCCTGTTAGTCCCATAGGTAAAGCTTAAACTGCTGTATCATGAATATTTCCTGAGGATACATTCCTTCTGCACCACTTATGGAAATATTTCCCTAGGTTCTGGAACATGCACATCAACTGTAGAGATGGAAGAGACATCAGTGTAGTGGTTGGTAAGTTTATTTAAGTGCAAGTGAGCTGAAAAATGGACACTTAAGCATTCACTGTCTGGCTTATATCCTCACTCATCTGTCACCCACTCATTGAGAAGCCCTCCTCCCTGTCATTCTTTCATTTAGCCAGTAGCTATGGAGCACTACCTATGAGCCAAGCAAAGTGTTAGGCATCGGGGTTTCAGAGAGGACTGTTACTTCCTGGGGGAGGCAGGCAAGAATTCAGTGAAATACACGCTAAGACATAGCCTTGCATAGGGTATTACTGGAATCCAGATAACAGACTTTGAAATCTGGGGCCTGGAAGACAAACAAGAGACAGCAACACCTGAGAAATCTTGAAAGATGAATCTGAAATAGGCAAATCAATAAAGACAGAGAGTAGATTAATGGTTTCCAGGGGTTGGAGGAAGGGCAGGAGATTGAAAGTCTGCTATTGGGTACAAGTTTTCTCTGAGGAAGGCAAAGATATTCTGACATTAAATAGTGATGTTGGTTGTACAACTCCATGGCCAAACTAAAACCCACTGAGTTGCATATGTTAAATTAGTAAATTATATGTTATGTAAATTGTATCTCAATAAAGCCCTTAAAAAACGATGAATCAGACATAGAATCATTCTACCATAACAACACATAGGCAGAGAGGATAGGAAGGGTGCTCTAGGCATTAGAATTGCCAACATCCTTTCATGTTAACAACTCTCAATAATCTAGGCATTGAAGGAACACACTTCAAAATGTTAAGAGTCATCTACAACAAACTCATAGTTAACATCATACTGAATGGGCAAAAGCTGGAAGCATTCCCCTTGAAAACCAGCACAAGACAAGGATGTCCTCTCTCACCATTCCCTTTGTTGTTGTTGTTGTTGTTTTTGTTTTTTGAGACGGAGTCTTGCTCTATCACCAGGCTGGAATGCAGTGGCACGATCTTGGCTCACTGCAACCTCCACCTCCCAGGTTCAAGTGATTCTCCTGCCTCAGCCTCCCAAGTAGCTAGGACGACAGGTAGGCGCCACCATGCCCAGCTAATTTTTGTATTTTTAGTAGAGATGGGGTTTCACCATGTTGGCCAGGGTGATCTCAATCTGTTGACCTCATGATCCTCCTGCCTCAGCCTCCCAAAGTATTGCGATTACAGTCGTGAGCCACTTTGCCTGGTCCCTCTCTCACCACTCTTATTCAACATAGTATTGGAAATTCTGGCCAGAGCAATCAGTCAAGACTAATAAATAAAAGGCATCCAAATAGGAAGAGAGGAAGTCAAACCATCTCTGTAGGTGACATGATTCTATATCTAGAAAACCCCATAGTATCTGCCCCAAAACTCCATGATCTGATAAACAATGTCAGCAAAGTCTCAGGATACAAAATCAAGGCACAAACATCACTAGCCTTCCTAGACACCAACAACAGCCAAGCTGAGAGCCAAATCAGGAATGCAATCCCATTCATATTTGTTAGAGACAGAATAAAATACCTAGGAATACAGCTAACTAGGGAGGTGAAAGATCTCTACAATGAGAATTACAAAACACTCCTTAAAGAAATCAGAGAAGACATAAACAAATGGAAAAACATTCTATGCTCATGGATAGTAAGAATCAATATCATTAAAATGGCTATACTGCCCAAAACAATGCACAGATTCAATGTTATTCCTGTCAAACTACCAATGACATTCTTCACAGAACTAGGAAAAACTATTTTAAAATTCATATGGAACCAAAAAAATAGCCCAAATAACCAAGGCAACTCTAAGCAAAAAGAACAAAGCTGGGGGCATCACATTACCTGACTAAACTATACCACAGGGCTACAGTAACCAAAACAGCACAGTACTGGTACAAAAACAGACACATAGACCAATGGAATAGAACAGAGAGCCCAGAAATAAGGCCACACACCTACAACCATCTGATCGTTGACAAAAATAAGCAATAGGGAAACGACTCCCTATTCAATAAATGGTGCTGGGATAACTGGCTAGCAATATGCAGAAGATTGAATCTGGGCCCTTTCCTTACACCATGTACAAAAATTAACTCAAGGTGGATCAAAGACTTAAATGAAACACCCTGGAAGACAACCTAGGCAATATCATTCAGCACATAGGACTTGTCAAAGATTTAATAATAAAGACATCAAAAGCAATTTCAAAAAAAAAAAAAGCAAAAATTGACAAACAGTATCTAATTAAACTAAAGAGCTTCTGCACAGTGAAAGAAACTATCAACAGAGTGAACATACAACCTACAGAATGGTAGAAAATACTTGCAAACTATGCATCTTACAAAGGTCTAACATCCATCATCTATAAGGAACTTAAGCAAATTTACAGGAAACAAATAATCCCATTAAAAAGTGGGAAAAGGGCATGAACAGGCAGATAATTTTCAAAAGAAGACATTCATGTAGCCAACAAGCATATGAAAACATGCTCTACATCACTAATCATTAGAGAAACTCAAATCAAAACCACAATGAGATACCATCTCACACCAGTCAGAATGGCTATTAATAAAAAGTTGGCCGGGCATGGTGGCTCATGCCTGTAATCCCAGCACTTTGGGAGGCTGAGGCGGGCTGATCATGAGGTCAGGAGTTCGAGACCATCCTGGCCAATGTGGTGAAACCCTGTCTCTACTAAAAATACAAAAATTAGCTGGGTGTGGTGGCATGTGTCTGTAATCCCAGCTACTTGGGAGGCTGAGGCAGGAGAATTGCTTGAACCAGGGAGGCGGAGGTTGCAGTGAGCTGAGATCATGACACTACACTCCAGTCTGGGGGACAGAGTGAGACTTGGTCTCAAAAAAAAAAAAGTCAAAAAATAACATGCTGGCAAGGTTGTAGAGAAAAGGGAATGCTTATGCACTGACAGTGGGAATGTAAATTACTTCAACCATTGTGAAAAGCAGTGTGGTGATTCCTCAAATAACTTAAAACAGAATTACCATTTGACCCAGCAATCTTATTATTGGGTATACACCCCAAGGAATATAAATCATTCTACCATAACAATACATGCATGTGTATAATCATTGCAGTACTATTCACAATAGCAAAAACATGAAATCAACCTAAATTCCCATCAATGATAGACTGGATAAGGAAAATGTAGTGCATATACACCACAGAAAACTATGCAGCCATGAAAAAGAACAAGATTATGTACTTTGCAGTACCATGGATGAAGCTGGAGGCCACTATCCTTAGCAAACTAACACAGGAACAGAAAACCAAATATCTAATTTCATACTTGTAAGTGGGAGCTAAATGATGAGAACACATGGACACAAAGAAGGGAACAACAGTCAATGAGGCCTAGTTGAGGGTAGAGGGTGGAAGGGGGGAGAGGATCAGAAAAGCTACCTATCAGGTACTATGCTTATTACCTGGTTAACAAAATAATCTCTACGCCAAACTCCCATGACATACAGTTTACCTATATAACACACCTGCACATGTAACCCTGAACCTAAAAAAAAAGTTAAAAAAAAATTGCACCAGCAGGAACAAAGACATGAATGTGTGAGAGAATACATTATGATAACAGAAGTGCAAGTAACTCATAATGGCTCAAGCACAGGGTGCCAGCAGGGAGTTTCAGGAGATGAGGCTGGAGACAGAGGATAAGGGTCAGCCCCTGGCGGCCTTTTTGTGTAGCCTATTAAGAAGTTTGCATTTGGTTTCTGAAGGAGAGTCACAGAAGAATTTTAAGCTGAAAGTGATATCAAATTTGCATTTTAAAGCTCCAGCTACTGTGGTTGGTTAAGACTGAGGGCAGAGTGGGAAGGGGTAGGGTAGAAGCAAAGAGGTTGGTTAGAAGACATTGCACTAATCCAGGTGAGGGGTGATGATGGTTCACTAAGGCCACGGGGGAGGGAGAGAATGAATACCATGGTAGATAGGGTCTTAGAGGCCAGATAAGCATAGAGTATTGTGTTTACATACCATATAAACCACTCAAAGAACATGACCTGTGCCAAACAGCACCAAGAATGCGGGCAGTAGACTTTGTCAAGGCACTAGGCTTTTTTTGTGAATAACAAATGTACTTTGGAAAACGCAAGAGGCTGTGGAGTCGCAAAGCAGTGAATTACTCTTTGTCAGAAATGAAGGAGTTAATAGTTGAAAGAGTTAATGGACCAACTATAGTGCCTGAGGGCTTCCCCAGCAGGACCTGACCCATAGCACTTAAGGTAAGAAGCAATCTTGGAGACCTATATGAGCTGACACAATAGAACTCTTCCAAAAGAGCTGTGACCTCAGCCATAAAGTCTGACAGTAGTGGGCAACCCCATTAAGTTCTCCTCTGGCATTTTGTTTTACATGATTGCTATATACTTCACAGATTCTAGTGTCCCAGTATTTGTTAGCCAAGCTATAAAGGGATGGTTGCTATACCCTCAATATTAGAACTGTCTTTTTTACCTAGCTGAAAATGAGTCCACTGGCCTTGCCAAAGTGTGGAAAATTGTTAAGCACAAGCATGTCTCCATGTGAGTCAGTTTCTATTTATTGGTTACAGAACTGAATGCATGGGCTCTTCAGCAACTTCCAGGTCTTCTGTCAGCATCCTCTGAAACATTTTCACTCAGTAACTTTACGGGCAGTACGTAAGTACATGTTCCATATATGCCTCTCTATATATTCTCTGCATATGTGTACATTTATATATGTTCCCAATTCTCCTCCACCCATTCCTCTCCCTTTTAAAATTAAGAATTAATCTTAAGCTGTCTGTAAATAAAGGACTTAATTTTGTCATCAACATTCAACAGGCATTTGGGAAATCAGCTTTTAATAATTTAACTACCATTCACTGCATTGTTGTAAAAATACAGACACTTTCTCAGACGTTTCCAGAGTTCCCTGATAGAATGAAATCCAAAAGTGGACATAGGGAAATTAAGTAATGTAGACTTGCACAGTTAAATGTAGATTCATTACAAGCTGAAGGAGGCCCTACGTTTACAGACTAGATAAAATGTATTCAAAGGCATACTTTGTCTATGGATTCTGTGGGACAAAAATCTGGAAAGGTGCCATTTGACATGGATTCTAGAGCCAGTTCACATAAATGTCAAGTAAAAGAGGCAGCAGGAAATAATACAAATAGGGTCTGATGAACTTTGTGTGCTTGGATTGGTAAATCCATGTAGATCTACATTTCATTTTAAGAGTGGCTGGAAATGGCACCACTGTTTGATATCCCTCGTTTTCCTTTATTCTTCTTTACTAACCATCCTTAGCTCTTGTCTTTGAGCTTCCATTTCTAAGTGGGAATTAGGAAATGCCTTGGTGGATCTTCTCCATCTTTAACTTGTCTCTCTTTCTAATTTCCCTTCTCAGAACCACAGCATTGTCTCACTGTTCTGACCTTTTATTTATACATGGTCCAAATTCTCTCATCTCTTTCAACTCTTGTATAGTCTATTTTTCCCCTTGGCAACAAGGGGCATCAAAAACTTTTCTATCTCCTAGGCCACCTTTTCAATCTTATCAACAAAAAATAGGATAAAAATTACTCTTTATTG
>NC_045445.1:42713772-42721187 GCF_002776525.5 Piliocolobus tephrosceles | reverse complement strand
TTTTTTTTTTTTTTTTTTTTTTTTTTTTTTTTTTTTTGCTAACATAGGCTCTTAAAAAACAAAACAAAACAAACAAACAAACAAACAAAAAACCTAATTGCTTCTGAAATTCCTTCCTATGAGGAGGGTGAAAGTTGTCGCCGAGAAAAGAGAAAGTAATGAAAAAAGACAGACACCAGAGCTGACACCCATCTTTGGGGCTTCTATCCTATTCGGTCTGGTTTATATTTAGAAAGTGGTTAGCAAGAGCTTTCTTTCATTCACCGAACCAGTTGGGTATCATACACAGTGCATGAAACAATAGCAGACAGAGCATTTAGCATGACACGTAACTACCCTCATGTTACAGAGTTCTCTGGGAAGATAGTATCTATGCCCTGTCTGTCAGCCCTCTCAGTTGGTGCCCTTCAGCTATGCAGCACAATTGCCAAGCTTGGTCCTGCAGTCTTGGTTCACTGGCTGCTCTGAATGATTATGCCTGTTCTTGTCTTTGTACTCATCTTTAGCTCCTTGGCTCTGTCTGCCTTTCCTGTCAGAATAGAACAGCACAAGCCCAAACAGGATAGTTGGTAAGGAAACTAGGCTGACTTATCTAGATTTATGGAGATTTAAATATATGGGGAAAAATGGGTTCCTGGGGGATAAGTAATAAGGCATGTGTGTGTGGATCGAGCAGGGAGAGGTTAGTTCCCAAAGAAAAATGAGAAAGTCCAGTTTTTGGTGTGAGTTTTGGCCAAGGAAAAAGTGGGGTCACCAGCCAGGCAGAGTTGATGCTAAACTCCCAAACTGCGGATTCCCTTGTCTGGAGGCTGAACTGATTCCTGGAAACTTGGAGGCAACTGAGTACAAGTTGGGCATAAGAGGCCCCAGGTGTAGCAATTATAGAGTTGCCTGGGCAGCAAGTTACATGAGTCATTATACTTCCTGGGCTCAAGTTTACATGACCAGAATGGTACAGAAAATAAAGGGACAGCTTGGCATCTACTTTTCTCCCAACCTTTGACCACAGACCAAACCAAGTTAATGCCCATTCACTTAGCCCTGGCTTTTCCTTCCATCCTAAGCCCAACATTTGAGCCCAACTCAAAATCAAGCCTCGTGGTTTTTATTTGATGTCATTTTGAAATATTGCTCATTTAAAACAACCCCAGTTTAACAAAAGAGCTATGATAATAATTTCAGAGCCCCTTTTATAATTTCAGCTGTTTTTCTGCAGTTATTTTCAGAGCATTTTACCATACATGAACTCAAATTATTCTCCTGATAGCTCTAAGAGATGGTGGCCAGGTATTACTAGTCTCCTTTTAATTAACAAGGATATGGGGGTTCAGAGAAGGTATGACTTGCGTAAATGGTATACACTCTGCCCCTCCTCAATGGATGGTGGCTTCTGGACTTGCTCACAGATTCTATTTCAAAATTTCCTTAAAGTTAGCACATCACATACCTCCCACTGTGAACTTCTAGTGATTCATTTTCTGTCTTGTGTTCTGTAACTCCCTAATGCCTTGAAGAGGGAGATCTCAACACACAATTCTGCCACTTCCTCATTTTTCTCATACTGAGATGTTCTAAGCTTTTATTCATTCCAGTCCAAAGATACCTTGTTTTCTCCTTACAAATACAGGGAGTTTTTCCTGGAAGGCCATCCAAGTGGATCCAAGGTGGTTTCAACTTACTTCAGAACAAGGCCAAGAGACAGACCCTGTGGTTTTCACACATACATTCCAAAGAGTCCTTGGGCAGGGTGTGTGGACTGCTTTGGCTAATTGTTTCTGCTCAATGGAAAAGCCTTTGTCCCTCTCCCTAGACTCATCCATTAGGGAAGCAAGAACTGAGAGCCTGAGAATAGTTCTTCAATGATTTGATCATAGGGTTTGTTCTCAAGCAAAATTCAATTGGCAAAATTCAATTGTAGGTTGTGAGACACTGTAACTTCAGAAGATGGAATTTGAATTTTAAATCTATTTCCTACGGAATCTTGGACAGCATGGAGTTATGAATCCTTTAAATAAGGGGGAGAAGTAAGAGTCTTCCTTGTTACTAAACAAATGTATATACCCAATCCTGCAATATTTTGACACAGATGAGTTTCCCTCAAGAAGAGGACATCTGTAGGGGGGCTGATGGAAGTGCCAGAATTGTTTTCTCAGGGTTGACAATGCTGTCAACATTTATTTCCTACTGAGAAACAGAACATGTTTCTGGTGGAGCTAGCCTGTTGTCAATGCTGACTGCTGGTTTTCCTGGTGCAGGGACTAGGACAAACTGCATTGTTCTTAATTTGTGAAAAGAACACAGACTTTGGAATCAGCCAAAGTTTTAAATCCTGGCTTAGCCTTTTCCTACATTTGTGATCCTGGGGCTAACTTAACCTCTCTGAGTCTCAGTTTCCCCATCTGTAATATTTGAATAATAATATCTCAATTGTTGCTGTTTTGATGACTACGTGGCAGACTATATACAAAGTGCTAAGCCAAGTATCTGCCACATAGAAAAGGGTTCAATAAATTGTACTTTCTATCAATATTACTACCACCACTACTAGCATTGAGTAAGTATTCAATTCATAGGCACTGAGTTAGGAAATCCTATTCCACAAGAGATGAGATATCAGTCTATGTAGGCTGAGGACTAATTCTTTGGCTAGTTGGTCAAGTATTAGATAACTGAAGCTTTCCTTAGGTGAAGCCTACTATTTCTGTTTTATGTTTGTTTGTTTGTTTTGCTTCTTTATTTTATTTTATTTTATTTTATTTTGCATTTTACTGCTGTGCTCCCCAAAGCAAAATGATTGGCCCTATGCTGTTCTCTCTTTTTACCCTCTCAGCATTATTATGGCAGGGGAAGGTGTGTTGGTCAATGAATAGTGTGGAGCCACTGAAAGTTTTGGAGCAGGGAAGTAGCTCAATGAAAATGGTGTTTTAGGATGAGAAATGTGGTGGCACCACACCACATGGATAAGTGGACAGAGATTTGAAGCAGAAATATTGCTAAGAAGTCTGTGAAATAATCAAGACATCAGGTCATAAGAGAAAGGAAGGGACTGCTGCATGAGTCACATGGAGATGGTTCACATGTCCAACAATGATAACAACAGCACACAGTGGGTATGCAGGATTAATGAGTGGGAAGCCAAAAATAGCACCAGGGTGTTGAACCTGGGAAGGATGATAATTGTATTGTCAGACAAAGAGATGGGAGGTGGAAATGCTTTTGATTTTTAGATAGCTTGTATTTGCCACATATAAGCCATATACACAGGATTGTTTAGTAGGCATTATGGGTCTGACATCCAGAAGGAAGATTGGGGCTGGAGAGGTAGATTTAAGAGCCTCCTCCCTGTACCCTGATAAGCCATATTCATCACCACCTCTGCCCCTTTGTTCATTTTTCCCCGCCAGCCAGAAGTATCCATCTCCTTATCAATTTATATATAACCCTCCTTCAAGTTCCAGTTCTCCCAGGAATTTCTCCCTTAGCACTCTAGTCCCTAATGAGCTCTCTCCCATGAACTCCAATAGTTCCAATAATACCAGTATCTATTATGCATTTCTTGCATTTAAATAAGTTATTACCATTAACATGGCATTAATGGTTCAGTGGTTAAAATTGTGGACTGTGGAGTAAGATTGCTTGGGTTTAAATCCAGTTCTATCATCTTACTAGCTGTGTGATCTTGGGCAGGTCACTAAATTTTTGTATGCCTCAGTTTCTTCATCTGCAAAATGGGGATAATAGTAATTGCCTCACAAGGTTGTTGTAAAGATTAAATTAGTTAATACATGTAAAGTGATTAGAACAGTTGCCTGACACATAATAGAAGCTATATAAGTATTTGTAAATATATATTTAAAATTTACATGTATACTGGTTACCCAAATAAATCATAAATTTCTTAGTCACAGGGAATTCACCTTAACATCCTTTTTCTTCATAGCACCTAGCACTACTAAGTACTTTACAGGAGTACTTTGTACATTCAGTTGTGTGTAAACACAAGTCCCAAGCCAAGGCTGGCTGATAGGACTCCTGTTGCAGGGAGATATCACTATATACCATGCACTATGGGGTGCTCACTGGCACCCAACATACTGCTTGCTCCAATCATTTTCTAAGCAGGTTTTAGAAAAAATCAGATTGGGGGAGGAACCAGGGAAGTTTTTCTCTTCCCACAGCTCTGTCAAGGACACCACTTCCCTTTGGAGTTGCCAGTAGGGGAGCTAGGGGAGCTGAAGGAATGTCTAAGCTGTCTTGTTTCAGTGCTCTGTAGCACTGAAAGGCACCTAATTACTTGTGGGACTTTGCTCAAAGCAGCACAAAGAAAATGACGCAGATACCAACCCACCCCTTGCCTTTCCACCTCCCTAGCCTGGAGATGGGAGAAGGGTAAAGGAAGCCAAGAAGCAGGGACCATCCAACATAGACCTTTGCATTCACCAGACAGGACATCCCATATACTACTGTATGTCAGTGGGACACTGCAAATAATGCTTGCTGGGAAGTCAGGAGAGCGGCGTTCTGGCTCTTGGGTGCTAAGTAGTGTGTGACATTGGGAAGATCCCAAGATCCTAAACTTTGTATCTTAGTTCCCCAATCTAAAAAAAAAATAAAGAAAAAAAAGAGGTAATTATCCATTTCCAACTTAATTCATACTGCAATTATGAGGAACAACTGAGGTAATAGATTTGGAAGTATTTTGCAAAGTGCATAGCATCTAATTCATGTAAAAAGACCATTATCATGAATCTCTCTTAGAGAAGAAAGGTATTCTTGTGCTGTTTAAAACAGTAGCCAATAGTCACATGGCTGTTGAACATTTGAAGTGTGGCAGGCCAGAACTGAGATATGTTGTAAGTGTAAAATACAACTCAGTTTCAAAGAATGTATAATTTCTTACATTAATTATATGTTAATAACATATTGAATGTATCATTAAATGAAATGTCAAAATTAATTTTGCCCATTTTTTAACTTTTTAAGATGTGGCTACTAGAAAATATAAAATCATATACATGATTTACATTTATGACTCACATTCTATTTCTGCTGAGCAGAGCTGGTCTAGACAGTCACTTTCAGGAAGGTCAGAATGGCCAAGTCCCTCTATTTTAGGCAACTCAAAGCAGCCTACTAGGTTCAGAAAAGAAGGACCCTGGGATACAGGTCTCTCACGAACCCTGCTGTTTTGTGTCCCTTGACCTCCCCTTCTAAAGGCTGTATATTTTGTTAGAGAAGGCTTTCTTTCTTATGAGTTTGGGAACGGGAAAGATCGGACTTTCAGAAATAGGTGCACATGAGTTGGGGGAAGGGGAATGGAGAACATTGGATTGCTACAACAATGACTTACTGTTGAAGAATAGCAAACTAATTATCACATTACAATTCTCTCAGCCTACCAGGGTGGGTAATTAGCTTCCTTCAGGGCTCCTTAAAAAAAAGAAAGAAAGAGAAAGATTCCTTCCCAGCAACTAGCTATTTTGTCCTTTTAATTCAATTCAATTCAATTGGGGACAAAGTTACATAAAGGAAAAATTAACACATTAATGGCTGAAATGGAAACAGAGAGAGACATGTCTTTCTTTAGTTCTGAAGCCAGGCTTACCTTTGCTCATCAAAATGGCAAGTCCCGGGTTAATAAAAGTGTGGAACTGCATAAGCTTTTTTCAAATATCCCATAGGAGCCTCCTGGGCTCAGATTTTATCTTTTTACCACAGTTCCATGGCAGGATTTAAAGACAGACATAGCTAATATGACTTGGATTCTAAGAGTCCATCAGTTCTGCCTAGTGAAAATGAGCTCCTTACAGAAATATTATATGGACAACCAAATCCTTACTTAACTTGAGTTTAGGGCTTAGCAACAGACATTCCATTTGGGGCAAACTCAATATTGGCAGAAATGAGGATTGAACTTGAAGGGAATAAAGTAGAAGGATTTGATTTATTCATGGGGCAGAACAGGAAAGGGACAACTTAAGGTCTAAAGACTAAGGAATAAAGAATCAAATTATAGCACAAATTACAGACGAAATAGCATCAATTTACTAAACCTCAAGTCGGAACGAACCTAGCTATTAACCGAACCATTAATTGGACCATATAGATATAGATATAGATATAGATATAGATATAGATATAGATATAGATATCTAGCAAACTTGTTCAAACCAGAATCAAACCTATATATTTTCCAATGAAGTAGAACATCCAAACATTCCTTAAACTGAACCTGAACCCAGCCAATGTTTCATTTGGTTAGAATTCCTGCTAAAGAGGAACACTTTTGCTCTTTCTTTTGTCTTCAAAGGAAGACAATCTTCCTTTGGTCTATCTTACATAACCTTTTGTTACTCGGGTTGAATGAAGGTTTATAAATCCATTCACAAGTTTCACATCCAAGACTGACTAACACAGGATGGAAACAGGGTGGTACTACCATGTCCTAGAAACGAACAAAGCCTGTTTGCCCCACCTAACACTATTATCATTTGCTTAAGTGTATTTTAACCTGTATATGTCCCTGGTTAACAGCTAAAAAAATCTTGACATTTTATGAAACAATTGTTCCTTTTTAAATCTCAAATGTCAGTAAGGAGAAATTTATGCCAACTGAAAAGTATGCATTGCCTATAGCTTATCATTCTGGTTATCTGCTTTTGTTTCTGTGGGAGCTATTTTACAACTCTGTAAATTGTAAATAACTGATAAGAATGGAAAATTATCCTTATCTATAGAGATTCAAATTCTGAATTATCTAACGATGATATCACATCTCAGAGAAGGCAAAAATCTTGCTCAAACCACAAAGCCAGGAAGTGGCGTAGCTGGGACTTCTTAGAGAGTCATCTACCTCTCCTCCTTCATATCTTACCCATCTCCACTTCCCAGCTTGGAATGGTCCTGAGTGAGGTGGAAGTGGAGAGGGGAAAAAGGGTATAGCAAAATCAAACCTTAGCTAAGGTACTGTTTTGCCTGAGATCAACTTTGCCCTTACGGAATGTGCACTGAATGAATGCCTTGTACTAGGCTCTGAACAAATTCCCATGAAATGAGCTTGGTTATGTTACAACCCTTCAGGGTTAGAATCATGAGGAGGCTCGAGACACATTATCTGAGATGAGCACAAACATTCTGGCAATTGCCATAAAGATTGTCTAGACTACGGTTTGACTTCATTTATGTTCATGAACATCCGAATATAAATAAATATTCCAATTCTTTAAACTGAGAACACAATGTTAGATTGGTGGTAGGAAACAGAGGTTATTTGTAATTCTGATATCTGTCAAGCAAATTCCCCTCATACACCCAAATTAGTTACTCTCTTTATCATGTGGGTTGGAATAAATCCTCATTTCTTTTTTTTTTTTCTTCCTTTCTTTTTTTTTTTTTTTTTTTTTTTTTTTTTTTAT
>NC_045445.1:42711453-42713672 GCF_002776525.5 Piliocolobus tephrosceles | reverse complement strand
TTTTTTTTTCTTTTTTTTTTTTTTTTTTTTTTTTTTTTTTTTTAGTAAAGGAGTTATGAAAAAGCAAGAACAGATCTTGCCTGCCAAAGCCTGGGTTGGGGTCTATTATGTAATAACTCCCTTCAATTTGACAAATATTCATTGAATTCTAATGTATTCCTGTTATATCTCTGCTACCTTAGAGTCAGTGAGGTGCATATTTTGTAGAAGGGAAATTCTGTAGGTGGCATTCTGGAGATCAGTGATTTGACATATATTTAAACTGTGTAGTTATAGGTAGTTGTGTTCACGTGTGCTGGGTAACCAATTGGATGCAGTCTGCAAAGAGAATCTATTTACTTCAAGCTGATACCACCTGAGAATTTCTAACTGATGGGTTATATGGTGGTTTAAAAACAGATCTACAAATTCTTCAACACTCTTTCCTTTAATAAACAGAGTCTGGTTCCTCTCTCTTTGAATATAGGTTGGACTTAGTGACTGCTTCCAATGAATATGATAAAGGAGAAGTGATAGTGCTGGCTATGGAGACTAGATCACAAAAGGTAATACATCTTGTTCTTTATTCATTCTCTTGGATCACAAACTAAGGTGGGAGATCTTGCCAACAACCATATTGTAAGTGGATTCTACAGCCCCAGTTGAGCCTTCAGATGACTGCAGCCCCTACCATTATTTTAATGATATCCACATGAGAGACTCTGAGCCAGAACCACCTAGATAAAACACTCTAGAATTTCTTGCCCACCAAAACTGTGAGATAAAAAAAATGGCTTTTTTAAGCCACTAAATTTTGGGGTAATGAATTTGTTTCACAGCAAGATACAAGTAATACAGGTTAGAAATCCCAGAAATAGCTACTGCTGTTTCTAAGAAATGATTAGCTAAGCAATTATTGCCAGACTTTATTAATCTTGATCAAGTGTTTTAAAGTGTATTTTTTGCAAGTCTCTGCTTAAAAATTGTCCACCTTTATTGTCAGCCCAAGTGTTAAAACCTAGGTCTTTGTAGTTTCAACAATATGAATTTGCTTAGATACAGATTTATGTGCTCTTCTGTACATCTGAACAAGATAGCATCAAGGCACATGTATTTTTTATTTCTCCAGCAAACATTATCTAAATGCTTGATTGGTCTCTAGCACCATGTTGGGTAAAATAGGTACTGTTGTGCATCTATTTATTCACAAATATTACTGGAGCCTCTACTAGGGGCCAGGCACTGTGCTCTGCACTGATGATATGAAAATGAACCTATCACATTACCTTTGAGGGGCTCAGTATTTAATTGGGGAAGTAGACAGGTAAACACATACTTTACAACACAGTGTGGTGAATATTACCCCAAAGATATGAATGGCATGCTATGGTATTGCAGAAACTGGAACAATTATCTCTATGTGAGGTCTTGAAGGATGAATAGGAGCTTTCAAGCAAAAAAGGCTGATGGGTTAGAGGAATGGCATTCCAGGTATGGGGGAACAGGGAGTGCAAAGACATGGAAGTACTAAAAGCCTGGGCTGCCTTTTCATACTTCAATTTCCTCAACCCAAGAATAAAAAAATGACTGGTGATATGTATGCTCCTGGCAGTGTGAGGCAGGCAGTACAGGCTATTCATCTTGGCACAAGCATTTCAAAGCCATCAGGCTGCTCATCTTGCCCCAAACTGAAGGGGCTTTTTGTTTTCCCAATGCTCTCAGACTGTAAGAATTCTCATGATAAACTCTGAGCCTTGGGATGACAAATGTATGTCTTTTGGAACATATAGTTTCCTTAGTGTGAAGAACCTCAAATGGTGCATAAACCTAAGCTTCTGAACTTGGACTTCAGAGGCCTTTTATTGTTTATATTTGTTATAAAAGAATGGAAGACATTGCCTCTTAGGTCAGTGTCACTCAAACTGTGGGTCCAAGACAAGATAAGGTTCACATCAGAATGCAAATCAACATACTGCTGTCTTCTTCAATAAAATCAGGCTCTGAAAAAAAGTCAGCTGAGCTAAATGGTTTGCTTAATGGCATAGTTTATTTACATTTGGCACAAGCTCCTAATCTTGCCACAGACTGACTGGTAACAAATAGTTCATGGGTTGGCAGTGATCAATAGAGCACATGTTTTAGATAACTCACTATCCACTATATAAAATCTTCTATGGCAAATCTCTTTGTTTTCTGGTCTATGCTTTAATTTCCCGTTGTGAGGTTTATACAATTTATGT
>NC_045445.1:42650803-42711353 GCF_002776525.5 Piliocolobus tephrosceles | reverse complement strand
TGTTTCCCTTTTTGTTTTGGCTTCTAATTACTTCAGAGTCAAATTTGAAGCTCAAGTGAGTCAACTATGTTGACACTTTGGGGTATTGTTGTTTATATTCTTTTTCTTGATTCTGATTTTTAATTTCAGGTTTATGGTTAACTTGATTATTCAATTGAATATGTTTTTGCCACATGATGTTGAAGATGATGAAAATGATGACAACCATGACAGTAAGCATTACAGCAAGCATAGACAATGGGCCAGGTTTCTGGTTTGCATCCATTTGAGTGGAATAATGGTTGTAGCTGTGCCTCCATGACTCCAAACAAGTTTGACTGTTTAGTCCCTGAATTGACAGAATAGGGTTTCATGGAGACACAGTAGTGCTCATGAGGAACTGATTCCTCTGCATGCAGACAGTATTGTTCTCCATAAATGAAGTCAGCGTGCACAGTTAGGAAAAGAGCACTCACCGTCTTGGTCGTTACCTGAGTCAGCTGGAGACTTGCTTCGGCGCATAGGACCAGGGCTCTTGGCTGAACTCTTCTGAGGTGTTGGGGATGCCTTTGGGCCAGCTGTGGCTGATGGGTTTCCCTTCATGACTCGGCATTCTGGGGCCAAAGGACACAAACAGCTTAGTAGAGGGTAAAACAGGCTCAGCATGTTATCAGCCTCTGGAAACCGGAATAACCCCCACAGGCCAAAAGACCTAAATGGGTCAGGACTACAATGTGGTCCTTATTATTAGTAGGAGCCATGGTTCTGGGGAGGGAGGCATTAGGGAAACCTTCAAAAGCCACCTGGGCTAAACTAGGTGTTTGAGCCCCTGAATTATGAAAACAAGGGCAAGAGTCCAAAAACAGGTCAAGTAGGCAATTAAATAGTCAACTCAATCATTTATGGACAAGCTAGCTATGTCTCAGAATAGCACCTATTGATATAATGTTTAATTAATTTCCCTGAACTAGAGATTAACAGCTCAGAGGTTACAGCTACACAGATGAAACATCCATTGACTAATCTGAAGGAGAGGTAGAGAACTACCACTTACTGTCTATTACATGCCACATGTTGTAATAGTCACATGATGGATATCATGACACTTTATATAAATAAGCACTATGACCACCACTATCTTGCATTTACCGAGTTCTTTTCGATTTCCCGTGTATGTTATTACAATCCCTTATCGGGGGTTAATGAACAAATGGGCCAGCAGTGACTCTGCCACTCAAAACTTAAGAAAGATTGCTGGTGTATGGGAGAGTCTGCCAAACGTTTTGTATTTGCCCTAGCCTCAGTCTGACACCCTTAGAACACCCTTTCTATGCAGCACTCAGCATCCCCTTCTATGGTCAGTTCGGGCACTAATAGTGCTAATTTATTAGAAGGATTATTATACTCATTTTGCTGATGAGAGTACAAAAAACTTAACCCCCTTGCCTAGGGCCACAAAACAAGAAATTAGTAAAGCAAGGAATAAAAGTCAAGTCTCCTGAGTTTCAGTTTGGTGCTCTTTTTGCTATAGTTTTTCCAACCTTGTGCTGTGATGCAAAAAAGGGGAATCAAACAGCAGAGTAGAGGATATATTCTTTCCTTTAAACACTTTCTTGTTGCCTCCTACTTAAAGGTGCATTGAAATATAAATTAAACAGAAAGATTAGAGGAGCTTTTGTGGTAAATTGAATATTTTAGGAAACTGAGTTAAGCAGAAAGCCCCTTTTTGTTTGTTTCACTTCTTGTTTTGTTTGGTGTCCTTTAGTGATCACTGTCCAGAGCTGAAGATACAGAAGGTATAGGAAATTGGACATAACCTGGGGTTTGTTTAGCTTTTCTATAGTCATTGCCTCTTCCTAAAGGGAATACAGCAGAAATGCCACCTCTTACGGGGTTCTTGTCACTTGAGTTGTTTATAAAGTCTATGTTAGCAAAATTCCCTTTGATTTTTTTTTCACACTTTGCTTCTCCTAAATGGGAAATATGCTCTGAATGTGTCTTTCCATCAGCATCACATTCTACCCTTGTTGCTGCGTGAGCTAATTAACTTTTAATGTATACCTGGAGCTTGGACTCAAACAAAGGGAGATGGGAAGACGATTAGATCCTTCTTATTATTAACAACCCTCTGCAATCCTGAATCACAAGGCAGATGAATGGGGCAGCAAGTCTGATAGTGTGAAAAGGGTTTGATACTAAGAATACTGTGGAAAAATCTCTCTAAATTGGAACCATAATCATGAGCTAAGTAGCTGGAGGATGTTGAATGGGAAAAAAAAAAAAGGATATGGATAATATCCAAGTTCTGACTGAAAATATTCCTTCCTGTGGTCTGATTGTGCCTGTTATCCCATGTGATATGATATATGGTTCAAGAAATATGGTCACTATTGGGGCAGACAGTGAGTTTTATTGAGTTTGGAGCCTGGGACTCTGGGACGTCCAGTCAGTCTTTCAGTCTTACATGGGTCATGACCCATGTATCCAAATATACAGGAGAAAGACTAACATTATAAGCCCTTGAAGGATCAGGCATGGATGTTTTCCACCCTATATACACCCATGGAAATCCTAAGGGATAGAAGGGGAGAGAACAATGGAGGAATAAAACCCAGTGGTTATGCTTACCATTTTCATCCAGAGAAAAATCATCCTGAGCATAGCGAAATTTTTCAGGACCACAGGCAATAAACACATCATCATCACCAAAGAAATCATGGAGACAGGTTACCTATGGAGAAAGCAGAAACACTGATTGGTATATGATGGTCCTGACAATGAACTTCACACTACATTGACAAGGAGAAAAGCTTCCCATCTAGGCCATCATCTCAGCTCCCAGGAGTTTTCTTTTTCTTAAAACACCTACCACACTCATAGTCTGAATCATGATCCCTAGTGAGTGATGATACACTGAGTACCATTGTCTATCCATGTTTCAAGTGTGGTAGTTTCAATTGAGTCATGAGTAAGACTGAGACCATGTCCAAATGGAATGCCCTTTTCTGAAGAAAAGTCAACAAGTAGATGGCCCTACAAATGTCATCTTTTCTCAGAGCCTCAAAGACAGGGAGCTCCTGGCCCAACTCTAGGGCGAGGGACTGGGCCAAGGCAGATGAGAAAAATCTTCTGCAGCCTGACTGTAGCTGACCCAGAAGTGGAAATGTGCCGCTTCATCTGAATGAGTTCTAAAAGGACATCATTTCTTAACTGCTTTGGACACACAAAAATTGAACTTTTGCTAAAAGCTGGCCAAGAACCTGGTAGTGGCCCAGAATACCATTTCTTCCTGTGAAACCAGAAGAGGAAAACTTAAAGCTTCATCTGAGCAATTGGTCCCAATAGGCCTGAGTTTCTACTAGTAGAGCCATGTTCCCAGGACCCTCATGCCTGCTAGCATCCTAAGCATTACTGCTTCTCCACAACAGACAGACAGTCTCCCCAACCCCCTTTCTGCATAAAGAGATGAGGGTTCCTGGGAAAGTATGGTGCTCCCTGCAGTCTCCCCACTTCTCGGCTTTCCTAATTACATCTGATAATTAGTACAGCACATCAGGGAAACCCCGGGAGGAACCATAGAGTCAAAACATACTTATCCCACCTCTTAGTTTGAAAGTGTTCAAAACCTCTAATTGTTCTAAGTTTCCCATTCAAGCTGCCAGCAATGGCTTTTCAAAGGGATGGTGCTCACAAACTAACAACAGCTTGCTGGGTGCAGAGAGCAATATGTTACATTCAAAAAATATTTATATTATTAACAAATCCCCCACCCAAGGTTAACTCAATCCCTGTTTTCCCAGACGAAATGATTGCAAGCCTTACACAAAAGGAGATATGCTTAAAGATTATCCCTATTGTGTCAGGCTCTCAATCATCCAAGAGATGCCCAGAGAAGAGAAGGTGACTCGAAGGACTGCGGGTCACTCTCATTAAGCCTCTTTCCAGTCCTGGGTCTTGACCTCATCAAATTGGCCAACACCTTTCTTCAACCCACTTGTCCTTCACCCATTCATTCCACGATCACAGAATGACAATCAGAGCTACAAACTAATTGAATGCTTACTCTGTGACAGACACTCTGGTAAGTACTTCCAGATCTGTCATCTCATTTTACTCTCACAAGAAACCCTAGAAGTCAGTATTTATTGTCGTTATTATTTTAGACTTGAGAAAACTGAGACCCAGAGACAATAAGTAAGTTTTCCAGGTGGAAATCAATGAAGCCAAATAAACACAGATCTATCTAACTTCAAAGCCTTTCCTTTTAACCACTTGGCAATACAAAGCACTTACATATATATCAGTCACTGGGGAGACAATGATGAATAAGACTCAGGCCATGACTTCATGGAGCTCACAGTCTGATGAGGTGAGATACATTGAAATAGAGTATTTCAATTTAGTGTCATGAGTGCTAGGATGGGAGTATCTGTTGGTGCTGTGAAAGCTATTTATTACCATGTCCAAATGACCCTAGTCACTAGTTAGCACTATTAGTTCAATAGGCATCCTGCATATTGTCCTAGTAGTGGATCCAATGACAGAGGCTACATGGTTTTGATCCTAGCTGCAGACCTCCCACCAATATCTTGGACCTAGGCTTAATAAAACGCAGAGTTCTTAACTCTGATACACCAAATATCTCTGAACTATTTACCTGCCGCCACATCCTTGACCCTGAAGATCTCTGCCTTATCTTCTTCTTCTTCTTCTTTTTTTTGTTGAGACGGAGTCTCGTTCTGTCCCCCAGGTTGGAGTGCAGTGGCGCAGTCTCAGCTCATTGCCAGCTCTGCCTCCCAGGTTCATGCCATTCTCCTGCCTCAGCCTCCTGAGTAGCTGGGACTACAGGCGCCCGCCACCACACCCGGCTAATTTTTTTGTATTTTTAGTAGAGACGAGGTTTCACTATGTTAGCCAGGATGGTCTCGATCTCCTGACCTCGTGATCCGCCTGCCTCAGCCTCCCAAAGTGCTGGGATTACAGGCGTGAACCACCGTGCCCGGCCGATCTCTGCCATATCTTCTTATTCAAGGCTGCCTTTGACCCTGACTAGCTGTCTTTATTTTTGGTCATGAGTCAGGAACACCTCACCCGTGAGTGTCCCTCTGTTAGTGGTCTCAAGGATTTACCACTTTGTTTCAAGACCTGCCTGTATTTTCATGAGGACTCACTTAGTTCTCCCCATTGGATCACAGATTTCTGAATCTAACAGCCCAATTTATACCTTCCAATATATCTTCCTGTGGTTCCTTGTAGAGAGCTTATCACATAGTGAAAATTTACTTAGGGCTGTTTCTGCCTCAGCTGCATGCAAAGAAGGTAAGATACAGGAACATTCAGCAGCTTTGTAAGGATATACAAAGACAGAAAAGTAGGAATAAGAAAGATGAAATCAATTGCAGCAGACAATGGAGAGTAGCATTTAGAGACTTTAAAAGGCAACACAAACAAATTTAGGAACAAGAAAGTAGAAATAATACGAATTCAGAAACTATTCTTCACATAACTATGCTAATTAGTTTGAAAACAAATGAAATGGATGATTTTTAAGAAAAGTCTAGGCCGGGCGCAGTGGCTCACGTCTGTAATCCCAGCACTTTGGGAGGCCGAGGCGGGTGGATCACGAGGTCAGGAGTTCGAGATCATCCTGGCCAACATGGTGAAACCCCGTCTCTACTAAAATACAAAAAATTAGTCAGGCGTGGTGGTGCAAGCCTGTAACCCCAGTTACTGGGGGGGGGGGGGGGGGGGGGGGGGAGCTGAGGCAGGAGAATCGCTGGAACCTGGGAGCAGAGATTGCAGTGAGCTGAGATCACGCCACTGCACTCCTGCCCAGCGACAGAGAGAGACTCCATCAAAAAAAAAAAAAAAAAGAAAAGAAAAATCTCAATAATCGAATTAGTTCAAAAAGAAATAGAAAATTGAAACTAGCTAATAGCTGTAAAAAAGAATTTAGTAAATGCTTCAAACAGCAACCTTCCCTGCAAAGTCACCAGAGCATTCATTTTGGAGGTATTTGTGGAAATTGCTTCCTAAAAAGAAAATCTAAAAGCTCCAAAGCAGCCATCTCAGACACATGCCATGATATCCTATTGTAGGACAATAATGCCTTACATATTCCTCCAGGGATTGCTGTTATAATGACCCACCCTCCTCCAACCACAAGCCTCTCCACCCTCACCCAGGCTTTGGGAAAAGCCTTTGGATAACCCCTCCTTTGGGGAGCTTCTAAGAAAAGCAAAGTCCCCTATGCTTCTGACAAACTCAACAATGGTGTTGCTGGCTTCAAACACAACCATGCTACAATCCAGCTGTTCAGCATCAGATGTCTTTGTGTGATCCCATTCCACATTTTACTGGCTCCCAAATGCAGACAAATGTACTTTGTGCATGTAGATACCCAGCTTTCCTAAATGTCTTGGCTATTGAGATACAGCAGCCCCCCATCTTTGTTACAGTGTTGGGAAAATAGAATGCTCTCCATCTTAAATAAGAGGAACTCAAAGCACAGTGAGTCAAAGTGTCCCAAGGATACACAGCTGGCTCATGACAGAATTGGGACTAGCATTCAGGTGTTCTGCTTCAATTCAGGACAAAATAACTCAGTTGCCTGAAAGAACATATCATCCTAAAGCACTGACTTCAAAGGCATATCTATAGCCTAGGCAGGAAAGTCTATATTTGTCCTAATCAATGCCTGCTATGCATTAGAACATCTTACTGGATTGAAAAAAATAATCTTCTTTAAGTATATTTTTAATCTATGGACAACAAAACTCCTATTCATTACTGTAACTAATAACCAAGTATATGGTGGAGAAGGAGGACAAGGAGAAGGAGGAAGAAAAGAAAGAAGAAGAAGGAAAAGAAGGAGGAGGAGGAGAAGAAGAATGGAATATAAGAAATAATTCTCAGATGAAACTCACACTCACTTAACACCTGCTTTTTAAAATTCAATGGAGGTAATGTGATACAAAGTCCACCTTAGCTAACATTATAGACGTATGATTTTCCAAATTAGTTTTTTGAGATATAATTTCCATTACAAGAGGGCAACAGAAATAGTAAATATAATAATCATCATAATATCACTGACAGCATTACAGCATCCTAGTGGATCAAAGGTCTTGCTGATATCAGCTTCAGTATGAATCATACTTGGATTTTTAAGTTAGGGAAGAGAACACAAAGGCATGACACCTACCTTTATAATTAATCAACTGCCAGCACAAAATCAGTAAAATCAACTCACATTAACATGGAACAATTAACTCAATGCTCTTCCTTTAAAAAAAAAAAAAAACAGCAGGTGTTGGGGGAAGGGAAGCCAGCTTGGTTGTGCATTAGTGTGAACAATAGATTATATGGATAGTCCAGTGGCTTGAGTGTCAAAGTACACATGGGGAAATGGAGACAACAGATCACTGTGTTGGAGCAGTTTGAGTCTATTAGCTGCAAATAGAAACTTCACTGTGTGACTTGATTTAAGCTTGATTAGATTCTCCATCCACATATTACAGATGCTGGCAGTTCCTTTTTGAACATGCCTGATGCTAGCAGATTCTAAATTTCCCTTACCTAACTATTCAGAAAGAAATGTTTTCTCAAGAAGTAAGGTCTTGCTCACATTATCTATGATGCTCACTTTTAACTTGTAAACTATTTTCATTAAAAGTTAAATTTTACTAATATTGACACATTAAGCACTTACTAGGGCAAAGGAACTCTGTAAGAGATACAAAAATGTATAATAAAGGGCCCTGTCTTCAAAGAGTTGACAACATAATAAGCAAGTCAGGATTACACAAATAATTGGAATACAAGGCAGGCTGTTGTTAGCACTATTATAAAGATGCAAAGACCAAGGGAAGCACAGAAGACAAAGAGAACAATTATAATTATGAACTGGGGAAGGCTTCACAGAGAAAAACTGAGTCTTGAAGAATGAGTGGAATATAGGTTGATGGAGGCAGAAGTGATTGCAAAACAAAGGTAGGTACCTTTTTCTTAACAAACTTAGAAAGAAAAGAGTTGCATCCTGTTGACTACAGTAAGGCATTCTAATCTTCCAAAGCTGTGCACAGCACAATCGCCTAGACTCACCTGCCCACCTTCTGCACAGGCAAACCATAGAGTTGTCTATTGGTGGAATTCAGGGTGAAGAGAAGGGCAGAGAGTGTCTATGAGAAGGAGTGGCCGGAGCGGTAAAGAAGAGGGAAACACTGTGGCAAGGAACACAAACCACAATGATTTTTCTGTCTTGCCAACAGTGTGCCTTGCCTATCAAGAACGGCAGGGAAGTTTTGCAAAATGAGTTAATAAAATATCAGTAAACATAACAGATGAGGCTTTTTCTAAATGTTACTGCTACTCGTATTTTGGAACATTTCCCACCTACCAGCCCTGGACCAGCTCCAGTCGGAGGTTGACACAGGGTTGGCTTGGTGAGCTGCAGCAACCTTTCTGAAACAACCCTGACTTTTTTTTTTTTTTTTTTTTAATCAAACTCATGCTTCTGGGGTTATCTTGAAGCCTTTCTTGCGGGTTTTTTATGACAACATTTTTGCCTGCGCAACAAGCTCCTTGGTTCTACAGTGCCTTTTCCTTTTTTTTTTTTTTTTTTTTTTTTGGCACAGATCTCTTTATTCAATGCCCTGAACTTCCCTAAAATCTGTGCTGAAATAATAACAATGGCACTTGCCCTTGTATGGTATTTTTACTGTTTTTGAAACACTTCCACATTTATGGTATTTTATGTTCTATTTCATACCTGTAATTCTCCTCTCAACTCAATCCAATCAGGCTTCCATTCTCATTGCTCCACCAAGGCTGCTCTTATCAAGGCCAACAATGGCTTCCATGTTGTCAAATCCAATGGTCCTTCTCTGGCCTCATCTTACTCAACCCATCAGCAACACTGGATATAAGTTGATTGAGTTCTTTTCCCTAAATACTTTTCCTTCTTTGCTTCTGTGAGATCACAGTCTTCTGAATTTCTTTCTGCTTCAATATCCTTTGCTAGATTCTTTTCCTTTTTTAGACTTCCAGTATTTGAAAGCCCCAGTGCTCAGGTCTTACATCTCTTTTATTTTTTATTTACATATTTTTACTAGGTGATCATATCCAGTTCTAATTCTTTACACACTGCTATGGTTTCAATGTTTGTGCCTTCCAAAACTCATGTTGAAACTTACTCCCCAGTGTGGCATTATTGAAAGGTGGGGTTTTTAAGAGGTGATTGGGTCATGAGGGCTCTGGATGAATGGGTTAATGGATTAATGAGTTATCATGGGAAGAGAACTGGTGGCTTTATAAGAAGAGAAAGTGAGACCTGAGCTAGCATGTTCAGTCCCCTTGCCATGTGATGCCCTATTCAACCTTGGAACTCTACAGAAAGTCCCTACCAGCAAGAAGACCCTCACCAGATTTGGCCCATTGACCTTGAACTTCGCAGCCTCCAGGACTGTAAGAAATAAATTATGTTTCTTTATAAATTACCCAGCTTCAGGTATTCTGTTATAAGCAACAGAAAATTAACTAAGACACATGTCATATATATACTGAATACTCACACATTGATATCTCCAGGTCCTTCTTACCCCTGTACTCTAGACATGCATATCCATCCAACTGCCTGTTCAATATCTCCACTTGCCTGTCTGATAGGCATCCCACGTTTAATATGCTCAAGACTAAATTCTTATTTCTCTCCTCCGTATTTTACCTCCCTTCAGCCTTCCTTATCTTAAAGAAAAGGCACAATTCACACAGTTACCCAAACCAGAAACCTGACAGTCATTTTACATTAGGAGCCACTTTTCTCCCTCTCCCTGGTCACAGTACTAGTCCAAAATATACTACAATATAGTCTCATAACTGTTCTCTAGGCAGCATGCCCTCCCCATGCCCTACAAATACCTATTTTGTTTTGCATAAAGCAGTCAGAGTAGTATTTTACTATTTTAATCAGGAATATCACTCTTCTGTTTAAAACCCTTGAAAGTCTACCCATCACAGATAGAGTAAAATCCAAACATTTTAGCTCCCTGGGTGGGGGAAGGACAGCATCCATCTCTATAGCTCCAGGCCACACTTTTCCCCTGCTGGAGCCAGGGAGCTGTACTGCTTGGTCCCAAGACGTGTCCCCAACAGCCCAACACACTGGTTGTGGCAGACTGTGGCCAGAGTGCCTCTTCAGGCCTGACCCGGACTCATACTTCCTCACTGGGTGGGGCTTCCCTGCAGGAACTCTATTAACTCTAGCCAGAGGCTCAGGGGCAGATCTCTGATCTCCGTGGGCCTGAACCCGTAGGGGTAGGGGTGGCTGCAGTCTCTGTAGACCAGCAGACTTAGTCTTTCTTCCTGGTAGTTTTGAGGAATCAGGGCAGCCCAGATGAGTGGGTTTCCCCACAATGAGGCACAGTCCCACCACCAAGGGACAAAGTGCATCATTAAATGGGTCCTGTTCCCTGTGCCACCTGACTGGATGAGACCCTTCAACAGGGGTTGTCAGACAAACCCATACAGGAGCGATCCTACTGGCATGAGGTTGGTGCCCTTTGAGGTCAGACATACCAGAAGAAGGAAGAGCACCCATCTTTGCTGTTTCTCCAGCCTCCTTGAGTGACATCTCTAGGCATGGAGTGAACTAGATGAATAGGGCCTGAAGTGAACCCCCAGCAAACCACAGCCACCCTACGTAAGAGGGATCTGAGCATTGAAAGAAAAACAAACAAACAAAAAGCAACAACAACAGCATCAACAACAACCAAAGAGCCCCCACAAAAACCCCATGCAAAGGTCAGCAGCCTCAAAGATTGAAACTAGACAAACTCATGAAGATGAGAAAGAATCAATGAAAAAATGCTGAAAACCCAAAAGCCCAGAGTACCTCTTCTCCTCCAAATGATCTCAATGTCTCTGCAAGGACACAGAATTGGAAGGAGGATGAGATGGACAAATTGACAGAAGCAGGCTTCAGAAGATGGGTAATAAAAAAAACTACGCTGAGCTAAAGGAGTATGTTCCAACCCAATGCAAAGAAGCTAAGAACTTTGATTAAAGGTTAGAGGAGCTGCTAACTAGAATAACCACCTTAGAGAGAGATACAAATGACCTGATGGAGCTGGAAAACACAGCATGAGAACTTCATGAAGCATACACAAGTTTTTTTTGTTGTTTTTTTTTTTGTTTTTTTTTGAGACGGAGTCTTGCTCTGTCGCCCAGGCTGGAGTGCAGTGGCCGGATCTCAGCTCACTGCAAGCTCCGCCTCCCGGGTTCACGCCATTCTCCTGCCTCAGCCTCCTGAGTAGCTGGGACTACAGGCGCCCGCCACCACGCCCGGCTAGTTTTTTGTATTTTTTAGTAGAGACGGGGTTTCACCGTGTTAGCCAGGATGGTCTCGATCTCCTGACCTCATGATTCGCCCGTCTCGGCCTCCCAAAGTGCTGGGATTACAGGCTTGAGCCACCGCGCCCGGCCTGCATACACAAGTATTAATAGCCAACTTGACCAAGTAGAAGAAAGGATATCAGAGTTGGAAGACCATCGTACTGAAATAAGGCATGCAGAAAAGACTAGAGAAAAAAGAATGAAAAGGAATGAACAAACCCTCCAAGAAATATGGGACTTTGCAAAAAGACTGAATCTACTATTGATTGCAGTACATAAAGGAGACAGGGAGAATGGAAACAAGCCAAAAACCACACTTCAGGGTATTATCCAGGAGAACTTCCCCAACCTAGCAAGACAGGCCAATATGCAAATTCAGGAAATACAGAGAACACTACTAAGATATTCCATGAGAAGAACAACCCCAAGACACATAATCATCAGATTCACCAAGGTCAAAAAGAAGGAAAAAATGTTAAGGGCAGTCAGAGAGAAAGGCCAGGTCACCTACAGAGGGAAGCCCATCAGACTAAGGGCAGACCTCTCAGCAGAAACTCTACAAGCCAGAAGAGATTGGGGGTCAATATTTAACATTCTTAAAGAAAAGAATTTTCCACCCAGAATTTCATATCCAGTCAAACTAAGCTTCATAAGCAAAGGAGAAATAAAATCCTTTCCAGACAAGCAAATGCAGAGGGATTTCATTACCACCAGGCTTGCCTTGCAAGAGCTCCTGAAAGAAGCACTAAATATGGAAAGGAAAAACTGGTACCAGCCACCGCAAAAACACACCAAAATATAAAAACCAATGACACTATGAAGAAACGGCATCAAATAGTGTGCAAAATAACCAGATAGCATCATTATGACAGGACCAGATTAACAGATATCAATACTAACCTTACATTTAAATGGACTAAATATCTCAGTTAAAAGACACAGACTGGAAAATTGGATAGAGTCAAGACCCATTGGTGTGCTATATTCAGGAGATGCATCTCACGTACAAAGACACATACAGGCTCAAAATAAAGGGATGGAGGAAAATTTACCAAGCAAATGGAAAGAAAAAAGAAAAAAAAGCAGGGGTTGCAAACCCAGTCTCTGACAAAACAGACTTTGAACCAACAAAGATCAAAAAAAGACAAAGAAGGACATTACATAATCGTAAAGGGAACAATTCAACAAGAAGAGCATATATATATGTATATAAATATATATACCCAATACAGGAGAATCCACATTAAAAAATCAAGTTATTAGAGGCCTACAAAGAGACTTAGACTCCCACACAATAATAATGGGAGACTTTAACACCCCACTGTTAATATTAGACATATCAACAACACAGAAAATTAAAAACGATATTCCAGACTTGAACTCAGCTCTGGATCAAGTGGATCTAAAAGACATCTATAGAACTCTCCACCCCAAATCAAGAGAATATACATTCTTCTCAGCACCACATGGCACTTATTCTAAAATCAACCACATAATTGGAAGTAAAACACTCCTAAGCAAATGCAAAAGAACTGAAATCCTAACCGTCTCTCAGTCCACAGTGCAATCAAATTAGAACTCAGGATTAAGAAACTCACTCAAAAACACACAATTACATGGAAATTGAACAAACTGCTCCTGAATGGCTCCTGGTTAAATAATGAAACTAAGGCAGAAATCAAGAAGTTCTTTGAAATCAAAGAGAATGAAGAGACAACGTACCAGAATCCCTGGGACACAGCTAAAGCAGTGTTAAGAGGGAAATTTATAGCACTAAATATCCACATCAGAAACCTAGAAAGATATCAAATTGACAACCTAACATCACAATTAAAAGAGCTAGAGAGGCAAGAGCAAACTAATCCAAAAGCTAGCAAAAGACAAGAAATAACTAAGATCAGAATAGAACTGAAGGAGATAAGCACACAAACCCCCTCCCCCCAAAAAATCAATGAATCCAGGAGCTGGGTTTTTAAAAAATTAACAAAATAGATAGATCACTAGCTAGCCTAATAAAAAAGAAAAGAGAGAAGAAACAAATAGACACAATAAAAATGGTAAAGGGGATATCACCTCTGACCTCACAGAAATACAAACTACCATCAGAGAATACTATACACAGCTCTACGCAAGTAAACTAGAATATCTAGAAGAAATGGATAAATTCTTGGACACTCTAAACCAGGAAGAAATTGAATCCCCAAATAGACCAATAACAAATTGTAAAATTGAGTCAGTAATTAATAGCCTACCAATCCGGGGAAAAAAATAAATGCCCAGGACCAGACAGATTCACAGCCAAATTCTACAAGAGGTACAAAGAGAAGCTGGTACCATTATTTCTGAAACTATTCCAAATGACTGAAAATGAGGGACTCCTCCCTACCTCATTTCATGAAGCCAGCATCATCCTGATACCAAAACCATGAAGAAACACAACAAAAATAGAAAACTTCAGGCCAACATCTCTGATGAACACAGATGCGAAAATTTTCAATAAAATACTGGCAGACTGGGAGCGCTGGCTCATGCCTGTAATCCCAGCACTTTGGGAGGTTAAGGTGGTCAGATCACCTGAGATCAGGAGTTTGAGACCAGCCCGGCCAACATGGTGAAACCCCGTATCTACTAAAAATACAAAAATGAGCCAGGCATGGTGGTGGGCGCCTGTAGTCCCAGCTACTCTGGAATCTGAGGCAGGAGAATTGCTTGAATCTGGGAGGCAGAGGTTGCAGTGAGTGGAGATGGTGCCACTGCACTCCAACCTGGGCGACAAAATGAGACTCTGTCTCAAAAAAAAAAAAAAAAAAAAAAAAAAAATACTGGGGAACCGAATCAAGCAGCACATCAAAAAACTTACCCATCACGAACAAGTTGGCTTCATCCTGGGATGCAAGGCTGGTTCAACATACACAAATCAATAAACATAAGCCATCACATAAACAGAACCAAAGACAAAAACCACATGATTATCTCAAAAGATGCAGAAAAGGCTTTGATAAAATTCAACATTCCTTCATGTTAAAATCTCCCGATAAACTACATATTGATGGAACATATCTCAAAATAGTAAGAGTTATTTATAAAGACCCACAGCCAATATCATACTGAATGGGCAAAAGCTGGAAGCATTTCTTTTGAAAACTGGTACAACACAAGGATGCCCTCTCTTACCACTCCTATTCATCATAGTATTAGAAGTTCTGGCCAGGGCAATCAGGTAAGAGAAATAAATAAAGGATATTGAAGTAGGAAGAGAGGAAGTAAAATTGTATCTGTTTGCAGACGACATGATTTTAAATTTAGAAAACCCCATCATCTCAGCCCCAAAACTCCTTAAACTAACAAGCAATTTCAGCAAAATCTCAGGATACAAAATCAATGTGCAAAAATCACAAGCATTCCTTTATACCAACAATACACAAGCAGAGAACAAAATCATGAATGAATTCCCACGGACAATGACTACCAAAAAAGAATAAAATACCTAGGAATATAGCTAACAAGGGATATGAAGGACCTCTTCAAGGAGAACTACAAACCACTGCTCAAGGAAATAAGAGAGGACACAAACAAATGGAAAAACATTTCATCCTCGTGGATAGGAAAAATCAATATCGTGAAAATGGCCATACTGTCCAAAGTAATTTATATATTCAATGCAATTCCCATCAAACTACCATTGACATTCTTCGCAGAATTAGAAAAAAAAAACACTTTAAATTTCATATGGAATCAAAGAAGACCCCATATAGCCAAGACAATCTTAAGCAAAAAGAACAAAGCTGGAGGCATCATGCTACCTGACTTCGAACTATACTAAAAGGCTACAGTAACAGAAACAGCATGTTACTGGTACCAAAACAGTCACATAGACTGATGGAACAAAACAGCAACCTCAGAAATAACTCCATACATCTACATCCATCTGATCTTCGACAAACCTGACAAAAACAAGCAATGGAGAAAGCAACTCCTGTTCAATAAATGGTGCTGGGAAAAACTGACTAGCCATATGCAGAAAACTGAAACTGGACCCCTTCCTTACATCTTACACAAAAATTAACTCAATATGGATTAAAAACTTAAATGTAAAACCCAAAACCATAAGAACCCTAGAAGAAAACCTAGGCAATACCATTCAAGACATAGGCACGGACAAAGAGTTCATGACAAAAACACCAAAAGCAATTGCAACAAAAGCCAAAAATGACAAATAGGTTCTAATTAAACTAAAGAGTTTCTGCACAGCAAAAGAAGCTATCATCAGAGTGAACAGGCAACCTACAGAATGGGAGAAAATTTTTGCAGTGTACCCATCTGACAAAGGTCTAATATCCAGAATTTACAAGGAACTGAAACAAAATTTACAAGAAAAAAAAAAAAACCATGAAAAAGTGGGCAAAGGATATAAACAGACTTCTCAAAATAAGACATTTACATGGCCAACAAACATAGGGAAAAAAGCTCAACATCACTGATCATTAGAGAAATACAAATCAAAACCACAATGAGATACTATCTCATGCCAGTCATGTGTCTTTATGGCAGCATGATTTACAATCCTTTGGGTATATACCCAGTAATGGGATTGCTGGGTCAAATAGTATTTCTAGTTCTAGATCCCCGAGGAATCTCCATGCTGTCTTCCACAAAGGTTGAACTAATTTACATTCCCACTAACAGTGTAAGAGCGTTCCTATTTCTCGACAGCCTCGCCAGCATCTATTGTTTCTTGACGTTTTAATAATCACCATTCTGACTGGTGTGAGATAGTATCTCATTGTGGTTTTAATTTGCATTACTCTAATGATCAGTGATGCTGAGCTTTTTTTTTTGTATGTTTGCTGGCCACATAATGTCTTATTTTGACAAGTCTGTTCATATTCCATGCCCATTTTTTCATGGGGTTGTTTTTTTCTTGTAAATTTGTTTAAGTTCCTTGTAAATTCTGGATATTAGACCTTTGTCAGATGGGTACATTGCAAAATTTTTCTCCCATTCTGTAGGTTGCCTGTTCACTCTGATGATAGCTTCTTCTGCTGTGCAGAAGCTTTTTAGTTTAATTAGAACCCATTTGTCAATTTTGGCTTTTGTGTCTAATCTGGAATGTTTCTTAGACTGTCAGAGCTAGAAGAGACAACAGATGAAATGGATAAGCAAAATGTGGTATATCCATAGAATGGAATATTATTAAGCTACAAAAAAGAATGCAGTTCTGATACATGCTACAACATGGACTTTGAAAACATTATATTAAGTGAAATAATGAGTCACAAAAGGACAAAGACTGTGTGATGCCACTTGCATGAAATATCTAGAAGAGACAAATTCATAGGGTCAAAAAGTAGATTGGAAGTTGCCAGTAGCTAGTGGGAGGAAGGAATAAGAAGTCATTGCTTAATGGTAACAGTTGGTTGTCGTGTTAAAGGTTTAAAAAGTTCTAGAACTAGATACTGATCAAACAATATTGTGAATGTAACTAAAGCCACTGAATTGTACACATAAAATTATTAAAATTAATTTTACACATTAAAATTGCAAAATTTATGTTATACATATTTGACCAAATTAAAAACATTAAGAATATAATATACCAAAACCATTGAATTATACACTTTAAATGGGTGAATTATACACTATGTGAATAATATAACAATAAAACTGTTAAAAAAGAAATGTAAAAAAGGTTATTAAGATTTATTCAGAATTTAGTTATATTGTAGCCAAAAGGCCTTTTAGAATACTTATTCTGACATATTACTGTAACAGAAGTCAAATTTCACCTATGTGGAGAGGTCTTACCTATTGCCCAATATAAAGTAGAACCACCACCACCATAAGAATCTAGGCTCCACAAGAGTGGAGACCTCATCTGTTTGTTCACCATTCTATCCCTACTAAGTTAAAGTACAAAAAAAAAAAACCCACACATATTTAAAAATTATTATTAGCAGTAGTAACAAGCAAGAGTAAGAAGAATCTAAAACCCATAATTAAATCTTAGTTTCATAATTAAGGATATTGCAATATAATAAGGCTATCTCTGGACTACTAGTGATCACTGTCCTCTGCATCTTGTGGAAGAGTAAGTCATAAGAGATGAAATTGACTTGTTTACTTAATTCTGGATCTTTTTGTTTTCTGACTGTTTCCCTAAAAACAATACAATGTCAACCCCCTTCCCAACTAAAGCCCATTTCTTTGAGTGCCTGGATCATTCTATGATGAGTTTTGTCCTTTCTCCCTCTTTCACCCATCAAAGCATCCATTTCTTGAAGACACTGATTTCCTTTGGCTTGCCTTGTGGGGCTTCGTTACAGAATATGACCCATCCCAGGGCCTTAAGAAACAGTGTTGACTAACTGACTGTGGGGGAAAAGTTGATATTCTTTTCCTACTACCTGTACCATTTTCTAGAAATTCCCAGCCCCTGTGCAGCCAGTTTACCTATTCCTATAGCAAGTCGTATTGAGACTGACTTCCGTCTGATCCTCCCGCCACTAGATCTGACTGAATTGCTCTCCACTCTTGCCTGGTGAAGAGTGACTGGTCCTCAGAAGCTCTTTACATTGGTCTTTTGGCTATAAGTACCATGAGAAACTCTTCAAATAGATCGTGTTCTGTCAAGTCATTTTTTCCACTGATCTTCTTAGCCCCACAGCCAATGGTGACTCTCTTCTCTCCATTCTAGAATTTCCCCCAGGCAACCCAGTTATATTAAATCTGGGCTGTCAGATCTCAGCTGAGTTATTGGTCCTCAAATTTATTGTTTTCAACCTTTAAAATAATTTATCTTTGAATGGTGAAGGGCCATAATGATCCTACATAGTTTTTGCTGTTTTACATGTGTCAGGTGCCCTTATCTTCATTACCTTATTTGGTTGATTGGCCTAATTTTTAATAGATGAAATGTCAAGGTCCATGAAGGTTCAGTGACCTGTACAAGGTCACGTTGCTGGTTAGTGACAGAGCTGATACTAGAACTCAAGATTGTCTAATTTATTCTGACACACTAGGTACCTAAGTTATACTGCAAAGGCATTTCCTAGACAGGGGAGACCCAGGTAAGGAAAAACAGCAGGAGACTCTGAGTAGCATGAAAATATCAGTGGTATGGGAAAGAGGGGCACAGAGGGGAGATGGGAAGGAATAAGGCTTTCTACCCTATTTTACCTGGAGCTGGTGGTGATTTAATAACCTGAGGTAGGCAATACCAGCCTGATTGGAAGGCTGGCAGCCCCTCAATGCTCAAGGGTGTTTTTTCATTATTTTTCCTTTGCCATTTTTCCAAGAATCTGTGTCAGCTCCCACTGGGGGCCTCTCAAGGATGAGAACAGCTGCAGAGGCGCTGGAGTTGGGCTGTTGAGTACTTGCCCAGGACTGACACCTGCCCTTCCACAAGGCCCTGGGGACAAGTTGGCTCAGAGAAACAGAGACGAGACAGAACTCCATTCATCAGAAAGAACTGGGGTGGAAAAACCCTGCTTGATCCCTTGGCACCATTAAGCTCTAAGGTTGGCTCTGGGCCCCACACAACTCTAGGTTCTATTTAGTAAGGTCAATTAAAATAAGAGAGTGTGCTTGTAGGGCCCATTACAGTTATCTGTTGCATTTAACAGTTTCCTGGTGTCTGCTACACACAAAGCATGGGAGGGATATGGCTTTTGAACCCCGTAGGGGAAGGAAAGGTTTGTTTAAAAAAAAAAAAAAAGAAAGAAAGAAAGTTATTGTCTACCTGCATTCTAGGTTACAACTTGACACTGGCTCACTTTCTCTCTGGGTCTGTTTATTCTGCTATAAGGAGAAGGTGCTGGTCTAGAGCCTTTTGAGGTCTATGTCTTTTTTGTGTCACAAGCCCTTTCAAGAATTTGATGAAAGCTGTCGGTCTTCTCCCTAGAAAAAATGCATATATGCCCATAGATAGCTAGTTTTCCATATAGTTTAGTGGGGTTAAGGATTTCTTTGAAGCTTGTCTATAGATCCCAAATTAAGAGTCTCTAGACTAGTTGATTTCTGAGGTCTCTTCTAGCCCTGATAGTCTATGAAACATTCCAGGTTGGACACAGTTAATGAGCAGTGACACCCGGGCCAGAATGCTGGCAGCTGTCATGGAATCCCAGAGGCTTAACTGTACCCCCCTTCCCAGGCTTCCTGAGACTCCAGTCCAAAGGAAGCAAAAGGATGTAAGCTCATTCTCTGCAAACTGAGTCCAAGGGAAGCAAAGGAGTGCAAACTGATTTACAGCAAACCAAAAACTAGAGTGTGCATCAGACCCATTGCCTCCCAGGTTGCTAGAATTTAGGAAGGATGCTAACTTTTCAGGAGAGTGTAGGCATGAGAGTCATGACCTCTAAATGTTCCTTAGTGGTTGGTTGAGGATAGGAAAAAAAAAAACATGACTGCCTAGTTGGTAAGGGACATACAGCTTGATTATAGATATTCTGAAATTATTACTTAGGAGCTAACCTCAACATGGCTGGACAGAATACTAATGACCATAAACATATTGCATTTTCTTACATAATATCCCCTACTCTGTAAGTGTATATTTTGCTACTCAAGAAGGAGGTTAGGAGAGAAGAAAGAATGAGTTCTCATGGGTACATCAACCATCAGTCAGGGTACCAGTAGGAAACACCTGACACTCCTGGAGTGGATAAATTGAGTGGAGTTTACTAAAGGGGATTGATTACAAAAGTATGGGCAGGGTATAGAAGAACCACAGTGGGCACTGTAGAATTTTGGGAATAGTAATAGTGAAGTTCATTACCACTCTTAGGCCTGAAGGAGACAGGGGAGATGTCAGGAACCAGAACTCAGAGGGAAGGAGAGAGAATGACAATTATATATAGAGAACACCCTGATAAGAGCTATGACCTTCAGTCAAGGGATGCCCAGCAACCTCTCAGGCAAGGTGCCTGGAAATAGATAGCCTAATCTCATATTTCTCCTTGTTAGTGTTCCCCATTGGCTAAATACAACTGGAATCCAAAAAAACAAGGGAGCCTGTTGATAAGAGTCAGCTTCCCAGGACACAGAGCAGGGTGGAACAGAGAGTAGAAAGGAGATCTGGAGGGGAAGTCCTGGAGAGTAGATCTGCCACTGTAGGCAAAAGGAAGGAGCTGTTCTTATAGCCTAGAATATAAGAGATGTGTGAATAGTGATTAAGCAATAATAATAATACCATTTTGCATTTGTAAAAGCCTTTATGCATTTTGTGCTTCAGTTACCCCATTGTCTCCTCTGAAACATATAGTTACCATATAAGCAAACAGGTAGTATTTTTTATGGATAATGAAACTGAGGGTCAACCAAATTTAGGTGATTTGCAAAGACCAAATGTCTACAAATAAAGAACATGGACTAGAACTTGGGTTTCAGCTCCTGGTCTAGGACCATTTCCACTATATCATGTTATCTCTTCTGTACCCTGTCTTAGTCCACAGAGCTATTCTGATAGTTCTTCAGTGATCTCCTGCTTCTTCTGACACACAGTCAATTCCACCACAAGAGCAACGATAAGGGGGAAAAGTATATACACTTCTTCCTCTCATTTTTAGGAAAGGGTCAGTGTAGTAGTCCATTCTCATACTACTAATAAAGACATACTAGAGACTGGGTAATTATAAAAGAAAGAGGTTTAACTGACTCACAGTTTCACATGACTGGGGAGACCTCACAATCATAGCAGAAGGCAAGGAGGGGCAAGTCACATCTTAGCTATGTGGTGGGAGGGAAGAGGGAATGAGAACCAAGTGAAAAGGGTTTCCCCCTTATAAAACCATCAGATCTTGTGAGACTTATTCACTACCATGAGAACAGTATGAGGGAAACCGCCCCCATGATTCAATTTTCTGCCACTGAGTCCCTTCCACCACACATGGGAATTGTGGGAGCTACCATTCAAGATGGGATTTGGGTGAGGACACAGCCAAACCATACCAGTCAGTATGTGGGGTCATGAGGGAACAAGCTGAGTTGGAAGACAGGTAAGAGGATACAGTGTTCTTTGCACTCACCACTTTCCAGAGCAGAGGTTCTTAGACCCAGTTTTTGCCAAATGACTTTAGTCAAGATTCCCTATCCTGTCTCCCTCTTCTCTCTTCTGGCTCTGGGTGTTCCACCTTATCAACTATATACTTCCAGTGTAACAGATACGATTGAATGGAAGTAGGGAAATAAATGAAAATGAAGAAATGACAAGCTCAAGGTAAACAATAAGAAAACAGAAATAATATGTCTTTTAGAATTCAACTGCAAAAAGTAAAAAGTATTTACACATTTGTTCCAGTTAGCATGTAAACCATCTATTAGGTGCTCAGAAATGAAAACCATGAGCAGATCCACCACTGAATTTGCAATTAAGTGGAATTTGGGAAAAACTCTAAATGTTCAGTGTTATTAGGATTTGCAACAGTCTGATGGAAGTGATGAGCCAGGCACTAGATATGAAAAAACATTTGGGAAGTATGAGATTGCAGATGCCTATAGCTGCTACCTTAGTCTCCCTGGTTGGGAGATAATTTAGTAAATACAGAAGGCTCAAGGCCAATAAGCTTTCAGAATTCACAGCTTCTGTCACTCAGACTGGAGTGCACTGGTGCGATCATATCTCACTGCAACCTCTGCCTCCTGGGCTCAAGCCATCCTCCCTACTTCAGCCTCCTGTGTAGCTGGAAATACAGGCGCAAGCCACCAGGCCAGGCTAATGTTTGTATTTTTTGTAATGATGGGGTTCTGCCATGTTGCCCAGGCTGGTCTAGAACTCCTGGGTTCATGCAGTCCTCCTGCTTCGGCCTCCCAAAGCGTGGAGATTACAGGAGTGAGCCACTGTGCCTGGCCTGCAATGGTTATTAACCAGGGATGATTTGCCTCCCTCCAATATCCTCCTCCCAGAAAACATTGGACAATATCTGGAGACATTTTTGGTTGTAACAACTCGGAGGAGGGGTGCCACGACATCTAAGACATAGAGGCCTGGAATGCTGCTAAATGTCCTACAATGCACAGGACAGCTCCCTACAACAAAGAATTATCTGGGCCAAAATGTCAATAGTGCCAGGGTTGAGAAGCCCTGTATAGGGCATTTGATGACTGTCAAGATATTTACCTTAGCCCTGGCCATTATACTCTTCACTCCCCATCTCTGACGATGGCTTTCTTGCTTCCACCTATGAATCCCAGGCTGACTACTCCAAGAACCAGCTCCATCTCAGCAGGCTTCTGGGCTAAGGCAGAATTTATCTCATTTTCCAGTGTGTTGTTGCTGTTACTATTGTTCATTGCTATTTAGTTTTTGACCCTTGGCCTTGCTTTAACCCTAATAGAAGCTTATTTCCTAGTTGCTAACTGTTGTATGATTAATGACTCAGCCTGCCTAGACCTCTGGTTTTTGCAAGCTCTTCTAGTCCTGGCATCCTTCCCAGGCTCTGAGAGCCAACTTCATCTATGGTTTCAGTACAACACTGCTCTACTCATTTCATTCGGGAACACTAAATAGGGTTTTGGCTGGCAATTACACTAGACCTGCCGCCTTTTGAATCTCTGTGAGAAAGGTGCCAGCCCCAGGGAAGAAACACCTCAGTGAACTATCAGCTAGCGCAACAGTTGCTCCTCCTGTGACTGTCAGTGAAAGCTGAGGCAGACAGACGGGGGGGGGGGGGGGGGAGAGAGAGAGAGAGAAGATGCATTGCATTCTGGGTAACAAATTTCAGAAGACTATTGTGTCAACTGGCTTAAGCAGAGGTAGAAAGATGTTCTACACAATGGTGTTTTAGAGCCAATTAAGCATCAATTCTGTATTGAAGAAGAAAAAAAGAGAGAAAATTGAAACCCCCAAGTTAAGATAATGTCTGCTTTGGCCACTTCTCAAGTGTCAGCTTCATATGCCTAGAAAGGACTATAAAGGAGGAATTTGGAACAACAACAAAAAGTATGACCATGAAGACAGTAGAACCAACTGATGTTTTTCAAACAAATCTCCATCCCTGAATTTTGAGAGTCAGGTAGTATTATGGAAAGGGATTGGCTTCTAGTCCTTGTTCAGTCACGCAATGCTATGTGATCATAGACTTAAACAGTGTGTGCCTCAAGTTCCTGACCTGAAAAATGGAGTGAATACTACTTTGAGTGCTTCATAATTTTTTAAAATTATAGAACATAGAACAAAAAGAAATAGTGCATATAAAATGCTTTGAAAATCATTAGTGCTATATGAATACAGATTATAATTACACATCACAAAAGATGTGTGACCTGAGGGAAAATGAAGTTGGATAAGATGAGAACAAGAAAGGCTGGCAAAGTGTATCTTGTTTTGGCAAAAAGAAAAAAAGAGAGAAATCTCCTGTCTTTTTCTCTGTCCCTATGAAGCACTTTCCACATTCCTGGCATAGTAGTAACTATCCTTTTTATTATGATTTTACAAAATCTATATGATAAAGGACTCCCCAACATTATTAATACACTCTAGAATTGGTCTTTCATTCAAGAAAGTTGTCTTAATTCATTCACTTACTGAGTAACATTCATTGAGTGCTCATGATAATTCAGCCACCATGGTAACTGTTAAGGGCCCAGAGAAGAACATGGCATGCCTCCTGTCCTCAAGGAGCCATTAGTCTGGTGGAAGTTTCTCATTTTAGTCACTTCTGTTACAATTTAATTCTCTTCTTGCATCTGACCTACATTTAATAGTCTAAAAAATTTGACTTTTGGACCTTGTTTATACAATCATCGAAACTGCTTGGCTATTCCAAGTTTTGACTCATACCAGTTACTTTTTGAGCCTGTTAAAGATTGTGTACTTACACAATTATGTTCATTTCCCTTAAGAATGGAGAAAAAGATCCAAGTCCAATATATTGGCAATGAACAATAACTGGTTACTGGGAAAGGATGAGTCAACTGCAAATTTTTGATAAGCTAATTCATGCTAGAATGTTCAGTTATGGTTCTCTCTAGGCATTCCCCCAACCCTGGGTAAGATTTGGCTACCTAGAAAGGGCCATAACTGAATCTGAAGGAATAAATCTCTAATAGCTGACATTCTCATATCCCTTAAAATCTGGTGAAATATATCGAGGGCCTTTGATTGTCCTTTCAAATCACAGAAATTACATCTCTGTATGTAAACCATCTTTAGAATTCTGTCTCTATTTCCCTATAGTTCATCTTCCCATTATGCCAATTACCCTTTAAAAAATGAGCTAAGTTTGTTCAAGCTCAGTCAAAAGTAAAAGAAAGAAAGAAATAAGGCTGATGGCTGTGTTAAAGAGAGTCTCTGTAACAACTCTCAAAGAGACCAAGAGACAAAATGTTTCTCTGAAGACATCTAGGAGGAACAGCTAGTGAAAGTCCTGTATTCTCCTCCCTCACAAAAAGGCCTTTCTTTTTACCCTCCAAATCCATCCCACCTCCCACACAGAAAGGCAAGACCAGTGGCAAGTTTCAGCAGGAATGCAAATTGAGGGATGTGTACAGGGAGACAGAAATAGACTGTATAAAATGGCAGCCAGTGTGATTGCCTGGAACGAGCTCAACTCAAATCTTTCCACTTCAAGCAAAGCAGCCCCTGTTTAAATTCACCTCTTGCATAGGCTGCTGGGATCAGAATTCTAGCTTTCAATGGTTTATAGCAGCAGGACAATCTGTTGGAGGGCCAAAGCCCCCTTCTCGCTGTACCTCTTACTGAAGTAGGTGGTAGGATTCACGCCGGAGGGACAGGAACCTTAGCTGGATGGAACTTACATGATGAGATTTCCTAATCCCAATGAGGACCAGGCCTGTTGCAACCTCTACAAAGCAACCCACAGCACTAAGTGAAGAGACAAGCTGCAGCCTTTTCAGTCTCATTTTCTTTACATTTATAGTAGATCAAGGGTTGTTTAACCTACACATAGTTGAAAGACTTTGGATGAATTTCATTTTCTAGTAATTGGAGGCTCACCTTCTAAAAAATTCACATATTTTGGTTCTGAATCTTGTTAAAGAAAAAGTTTTTTTTAATTGAACCCCTGTTTGTCATTCTCTTATTAAGGTAGAAAAATATTTTTAAATTATTGCTACATATTTAGGATCAAGTCTTTGTATCCACTCAGAGTCTAGCACAGGATTGGGCACTGGTAAGTCCACAAAAAAAACTATTGTTTTTTAAATTCCAATGAATCATCATTTTATGGTATTTTGTGTGTGTCTACATAGCTGATATCCTCTCTTTTTCAAACATATACAGCCTGAAATACATCTATTATTAATCTAATATCTTTAATTTCTTAATTAAAGATAACATTTATCTTTAATGGGTAAAAGTTCATTAATATCTTTAATTTCTTGATATTATTTCCTGTTTTGCTTATCATCTCTGTCACTAACAGTCACTGACCTATGCCCTAATCAGAAATTCAAGGACAGATGTGCATTCTTCTAGTTATTTTTGTACTGAGGCTACACTTTAGCCATCCAAATTCAGCTCAGAGGAGATGAAGTACAGCAAAGAGAAGAACATAGAGCCAAGAGAAGGGGAAAGGAAGAGAGACAAGGGAGGGCCATCCAAAATGCTTTTTGGGCCATGGTTCAGAGAAAACTGCCTTCCTTGACTTGGCTCACTTTCTAGGCCAGGCTTCTGTCAATAACACATTTATTGGCCATCCTGACTTCAGCCTCTGATTTGCCCAATTCAAATATACTTTTTCCAAGAAACAGATCTCCTAGTCATGGCCCCTGACCATTACAAACAATACTGTTGAAAGGTCCGAGTGAAAGAGGCCATTTTCTCCAAATGAGTCACCACCACCTGGAAAGTTCTTGGAAAATGGAAGAGGTGCCAGAAGGCTAAAGACAAGGAAATGTTGTCCTAATTTTTGCAAAGGGGAAGAAGTATATCTCAGGAAATATAAACCAATAGTTAACTTGATGCCGATACCCAGATAAAAATTTTAAAAGGGATTATTAGAATATATTTTTTGAGGACTCAAGAGAAATTATAATCAGTATATACAAACAAGGGTTGATGGAAGGCATGCCCTGTCAACTTTTCTTTTGATAACTTTACTAGACATCTAGGAGTGGGCATGGGCTGGGTTAGGACTGGCAAAACATCTCCTTCCAGAGTCCATGGCAGAAATCATTAACCCCTCACAGCACTCTTGCCATTGAGTTCTTATTCAACCTCACATTCCTTCTCAGTAAGCAGTCACAGCAGACCAACCTGCTGTCCCAGGCTCAGGGTCTGGGGATGCAGAGAATACATAAGACCCTTAGGGAATGTACAACATAGTACAGAAAGTATTTAGGTATTATAACTTTGTTATATTACAGAAAGGGGACCTATCGGTTTTGTTCTAAGGACGGGGAGTAAGAGCTTAGGAGCACTTCACAGAGGAAGTGACATTTGAAATAGGTTTCAATAGTTGAATAGGAGTTCTCCAAGTAAAGAAGGAAAAATGCCATAAAATATGAGTCTGATGTTTTTGAAGTGAGGAGTCGATTATACAATTGTTGGCAAATTAAACTGGCAGTTAAATGTGAAAATTATAACAAAGAATTAAAACTTTAATTGAACAGTCCGGCCAAAAGAATAAAAATCAATCAAAAGATTGATGTTGAATGACAGAATCAAGATTTAGAAAATTTCTAAATTTTGCGAGACTGAGATGAGAGGATTACTTAAGGCCAGGAGTTCGAGACCAGCCTGGGCAATATAACAAGATTCCTGTTTCTACAAAATATAAATAAATAAAAAGTTGATAACAGAAGAAAGTTTTAAAAAACCAGAATTTTGGAGCCAAAGCAAAAGATTTTTAATGCCCCTTTGGGTTCTGGAAGAGATTATATGTAATACATTTAATAATTATAAGTTTTCACATTTAGATTTTTAATATTAAACGATATATGGTAGAACAAAAATAGTACTAGTAGTTCTAGGATTTTAGGTGAGCTCAAGGTTATTATGAATCATCAAGGTGAGTGCAGTGGTTAATAGGGAGAAATAGCATGACATAGTGAAAAGATCTCTGAAATGGGAAATAGGAAACCCAAGTTTAGGTCCATCTAGTCCACTAAGTAACTATGTAATCTTGGTAAGTCATTTTTACTCTCAGGACCACACAGTCCCCTGAAGAAGTTGGACTCAATTTGTGGTTTCAAACTATGTTCTTTGGTTCCTTAGGATTCCTCTTGGGCTACCTTTGGGGAGAAGAAAGAAGTTGAAATGATGAAGGCTCTGTAGCCTCTCACTCTCTTTGTTTCAATGAGAGGAATTCTACTTTTAACTGTTTTAAGAATTGGAGTTCTGTCCCAGCACAGGGGCTCACACCTGTAATCCTAGCACTTAGGGAGGCCAAGGTTGAGGGAATCACTTGAGCTCAGGAGTTTGAGACCAGCCTGGGCAACATAGTGAGACTTTGTCTCTAAAGAAAATAAAAAATAAAAATTTACGTGAGTGTGATGGTGCCTGCTTCTAGTCCCAGTTACTCAGGTGGCTGAGGTGGGAGGATCCCTTAAGCCCAGGGTGTTGAGGCTGCAGTGAGCCATGATTGTACCACCACACTCCAGCCTGGGCATCACAGCAAGGCATGTCTCAAAAAAAAAAAAAAAAAAAAAAAAAAAAAAAAAAAAAAAAAAAAAAAAAAAAAAAAAAGGAATTGGAGTTCTTTTTATTTTTTATTTTTTATTTTTGCAGACGGAATCTCACTCTGTCAGCCAGGCTGGAGTGCAGTAACACAATCTCGGCTCACTGCAACTTCTGCCTCCAGGGTTCAAGGGATTCTTCTGCCTCAGTCTCCTGAGTAGCTGGGACTACAGGCATGTGCCGCCACACCTGGCTATTTTTTGTATTTTTAGTAGACATGGGGTTTCATCATGTTGGCCAGGCTGGTCTCGAACTCCTGGCCTCAGGTGGTCCGCCCTCCTCGGCCTCGCAAAGTGCTGGGATTACAGGTGTGAGTCAACATGCCCGGCCAGAATTGGAATTCTGACTAAGATTTCATTTCTAAAAAGATTCCATTGCAACAAACAATTTTAAATCATTTAGCTCTAACATTGCAATCTTAGACTACATTGATAGAAGCATTGTGTGCAAATTAATGAATTAGTTTCTCTATACTCTGTAATGTCAGACAATATTTGAACTCTCACTCAGAACACCATGTTTCATGACATGGTGTCATTTGACAAAATGAAGTTTATATAGGGAAAGATGACCAACACGAAAAAAGGATCTAGGAAGTCACACCATATGCTTAAGGTAATATAGTTGCTTATCCTGGAAGTCAGAAGAGGTGAGGAAGGACATGATAACCATATTCAAACATTTCAAGAGTTATCCTGTAGAAGAAGAATTTGCCTTATTCTGTTTAACTCTAGAAAACCAAATTAGAACTAGGGACAGAAAATTTTCAGAACAGATTTTGAGTCAAAACAAGAAGGAACATTAAACATGTAGCCTTTGAAGAAATGATCTTGCTGTAAGGACAAAAAAAATTAGGGATAAATTTTCCAAAACAGAAGAAAAAATTATCACATCTTCATACTCTGTGATTATCCACTCACAAAATCCCAGAAATGAGCTTTAAAATTGCTACAATAAGATAGTTCAACAAGGCAAGAGCAATATAAAAAGTAATCGTTTTTCTGTACTCCAGCAATATTCAATTATATAAAAGCTATGAAAAAGTATCACAGTTACAACAGCAAGCAAAATTATAAAAGACCTAGGAATAAGTCTACAATAACTCTATTATACCTATTTGGTGAAAATTATATAATCTTTACAGAAGAAAATAGAAGATATTTTAATTTTTAAAATACTTTAAACACGTCAGTTCTCCTTAAACTTTGATATAAAATTCAAAGCAGTCTAAATCAAAATCTCTATAGAACTTTTATGAAAATTGACAATCTGATTCTACAGTTCACAGGGAGGAGAAAATGCACAAGAATACTAAATAATATTTTGAAAAAAATCATAAGTGAGGACGTAACAGTAAATTATACAAATAGATTATGGTATCTAAAACAGATGGTATTAGGCCAGGAGCAGGCAGAAATAAATACATGGAACAGAGATTATGGATGAATAGAGAGTCTAGAAACAGAACAATGTACACGTGGAAGTTTATTGTGTGATCGAGGTGACATCAGTGGAGAAACAATTATTTTATAAATTGGATTCAGAGATTGCCTATCTATTTGAAGAAAAGGTAGATTACCCCCCAATTCTCACCAAACACCAAAAATAGAGATAAGCATAAAAGGAAAAACAATAAGTGTATTTGAAGAAAATATAATGAATTTTTTTATCATCTTTGAGTAAGAAAGGCATTCTTCAGCAAGACCCAAAACCGAAGCCATAAAATTAAGGAATACTTTTGATTATGCCAAAATTTAAAACTTTTATACAAAAAAAGACGTGGTAAATAAATTAAAAACACAAGGCACAAGATGAAAGAATATTTGCAACACATTCAACAAATAATTACCTTCTAAAATCCATCATATACATTTTTTAAAAGAACAAACAATCCAATAGAAAAATGGGCAAAAAAAAAAGGCAGTTAATTACTTAATTAATTAATTAATTTGAAAATGCTGAAAATTATGCTCACTCAACTTTGAGAGTATCAGGACAATGCAAATGAAAACAGCAATTTTATTATTGTTTACCCACCAGATTAGCACAAATTTACAAGGTTGATGAGTAGTGTTGTTGAAGGTATGAAAAACAGCACTCTTAAACACTATGGATATAAGCATACATTTATAAAGCCTTTTGGGATGGAAATTTGGCAGAATCTATCAAAATGGAAAATACCCTTTGATCCAGTAATTCTTCTAGGAATCTATTTAATAGACAATATGTGTACAAAGATGCCTATTGCAGTATTGTGTGTAATTGCAAAAATTGGAATCAATCTAAATATGCCCCAATAGGGGACTGTTTAATAAACTACAATATATCCATACTATAGAATATTATACAGCTATTAAAAGAATGCAGGGGTTGCAGCACTGTTCACAATAGCAAAGATTTAGAAGCAACCTAACTGTCCCTCAATGGATGAATGAATAAAGAAAATGTGGTTCTTTACAATGAAGTCCTATTCAGTCATAAAAAACAATTAGAATCTGTTATTTGCAACAGCATGGATGGAATTGGTGGTCATTATGTTAAGTGAAATAAGCCAGGCACAGAAAGACAAACATCGCATCTTCTCATTTATTTGTGGAATCTAAAAATCAAAACAGCTGAACTCATGGAGATAGAGAGTAGAAGGATGGTTACCAGAGACTGGGAAGGGTAGTGGGGGTGGGGGTGAGATGGGGATGGTTAATGGGTACAAAAAAATAGAAAGAACGAGTCAGACTTACTATCTGATGGTACAACAGGGTGACTATAGTCAATAATAATTTAATCGTACATTTAAAAATAACTAAAAGAGTATAATTGGATTGTTTGTAACACAAAGGATAAATGCTTGTGAGGATGGATACCCCATTCTCCATGATGTGATTATTACACATTGCATACTTGTATCAAAACATTTCATGTACCCCATAAATATATATCTACTATGCACTCACAAAAACTAAAAATTAATTTAAAAATTAAAAAGAATGCAGTGGAAATATATTCACCCACAAAGAAAGAGCTCTAAATGGTACAAAAGTAGATTATAGGAAAATAGAGATTATGTGATTCTATGTATTTAAGTAGAAAAGATATATTTATACATCTCTCTGTCTTTATATGTAAATAAAGGTTTCTCAACCTTGGTGCTCCTGACATTGGAGGCTGCATAATTCTTTTTTGTTGGAAGATCACTTTAAGATGTTCAGCAGCATCCCTCCCTGGCTTCTACCCACTAGGTGCCAGTAGCGACCCACCCCAAACTGTAATTACCACAGGTGTCTCTATATATTGCCAAATGTCCCCTTGAGGGGCAAAATAGCTTTGGTTGAGAACCACTGATATCAATGTACAGAAAAGTGCTAGAAGGATATGCATATAACAGTTAACAATGGTCACCTCCAATGAGAGAAAGAGGCAGTGGGAAAAGAGAGAAGAGAGAACTTTTACATATTCTCTACATACTTTTGGATTGCTTTAATTACCTAAAAGTGATAATGAACTAATATATTATGTGTACGTAAAAAAAATAATAAGGAACAATGAGCTTTCTGTCTCTGGAGATGTTCAGAGTTTAAATAATCACTAGTAAGAGGAATTTTTGTTTTGCATGGGACATGAGACTGGATGATCCCATAAAGTTTATTCTTCGGCCCTAAAGAGTTGTATACTTCAAACAAGAGAATTGCCAGACTTCACTTACTCTCACTTCAGAACAGTTTGATTTTTGGTTTTATTAACTTCACCTAAACTCCTAAACTGTTACCATTATTTGAATATTAGGCCTATTGGGAACTATATCCCTGTAAAAAGGGAAAAATAAACCAATCCCAAATACTCAACAAACAAATAATGAAGTTATTTTCCATCAGAGGCTCATTTGTAGCTTCTTGTTTCCTCTATACCTGGCTTTAAATCATCTGTACATTTCATTTACAGTAAAATTTACAGCTACAATGCACAATGCTAATCTAGGGTTTACCCTTATCATAGCAGACTTGTTCTTGTCCCTCAATGAATAATGGTAAATATAAGCATGAAAATGAAATTAATGATACCCAAGCCAACTGCTTTATCTAGCTCCCGAGTTACGGGATTAGCAATGGTCTCACTGGAAAACTCTTGGTTGGTTTTCATGAATTAGGGCTATTCCAATTAGTAGCAACTGTGAAGCTGCTGTGGTAAAAGCATTTGTGGGTTCAGCTTGCTCCTCATTTCTGCATCAGGATCCTGGGTCATATGAGAGGGGCTGGGGATTCGGTTGGAATCTTATTTTTGCTATCAATGGACAGAGGTACAAGGCCTTTCAAGAATTCAGGACAACAGATAAGAGATCAAGAGAAAGACTGTGAAAAAAGAGCAAGGTTTGAAAAGAGGTGAAATGAGATGGATGAAAAAAGATGCAGAAAAAAATTCATTGCTTTAATTCATAAGAATGCTCTTGAATCAGAGCTTGAGTCAAAGTTTCCTCAAAATACTTTCTTCCATTTCCAGCATCTTTGCAACACCCTTCATTCTTCATCCTCTCCTCCTTGCATGTCGGTTGTCTTCAAGAGTGATATATTGGCAATATATCACTGGAGCAATTATGATACAAGAAATATACTAGTGTGTCTTTGTTTCAAATTTAATGGAAATGCAGTCCTCAAGCCATTCAGTTCCCCCACCGTCCTAACTCCACAACTTATTGGCATAGTTTTCCTCCTAGTCTCCAAAGGACGAGATGGCGCTGTGCCTGCTAATGAGCATCTGTCTTGGAGAAGACAGTGGCTTTGAGATCATGGGAAAATAGCAAACTATCAAAGGCAGGTTTCATCCTCAGTCATTTCCAACCTTCCTAGGTTAGAAGGCACTGTTGACAGATTCAGGGGATGCCTGGGGCTGGAGATAGAATTATGCAAAGGTGGACTGTGGAGTCGCAGGGTGAGCTATCTCTCTCCTGTGAAAGTAGAGAGATGGGGAGATTCCCTGTCTTTCACAAATGCCTTTCCCCATCCTCCTGCCGAAATATCTGGCTTTCCTCCATCCTAAGAACATCAGAGCTACTACTGTTTGTTTATTTAGCCAACAAATGCTATTTATTAGCACTTACCTGATCGAGACCTGTGCTAAGTGCTGGGAATTCACTGATGAACAAAATAAAAGTTAAAAAAAAAAAATAGATTTGGCTCCTGTTCTCATGTTGTTTACAGGCTGGTAGAGGAGACTGATATTGACCAAATAGTCATCCAAACAAATGTAAAGTTACAACTGTGGTAAGGCTACAAGGTGAGGTACTTGGTGTATATAACAAAAGAATATGATATAGGCCATTTATCTACCTATCTATCTCCCACCTAACCTTCCACTCACTTAGAAAAGACCATCACCTTGTAAATGAGCATGAAGAGCCTAACCTGCCTAAACTCAGGCTAAGGGGCAGAAAGCACTGCCCTTTCCCTGACACCTCTTCTGTAACTGATGTGAACAGTTCTGACTGTCTGCTTCACCACAGAACACAAGTCAATGGGGAGGGTGATCAGGCAGAAGATGCCCCCCCATCTGTTGGGGGAAGGGAGGCAGACAGACAACATGTTGGTAGCAGGAATTTAAAGTGTTTTAAATCCATAGTCCTCCAGCAGAGAACAAGGCCCCAAGAAAACAGTTCAAGAGGGTATATGGGATGGGGGCAACCAACAGGGCTGGAGGGGATAAGAAATGTCAGATTGGGTATGGTCTGATGTAGCCATACCCAATCTGGCCAAAGGCTTGTTCTGTTTGAGTTTTTGGAACCCCTTCTTCTGATCCTGCAGCTCACCACCACTGAATTAATAATCTCCTTCACCACAAAGGGGCATGTCGTACATACCTCCTAGTTTCAAATAATGCTGAACGGTCTTGAAGAAGCTTTCCATCTAGCTTTATTCTTTAGCCACCGCATATCACATATTATACATTTTCCTTGTCACATCTTTTTTCAGTTTATGCCCAAGGTGGGGAAAAACTAGCTGATAAAACTACCTATTTACAGTGGTCACAATTACCCAATCTCATCTTTGGTGTTCGCATTAGCTAGACAACAGATGTTCTTAATGAAGATTAAGTGAAATTTAATGGTACTAATTGCCATTTGCATGGGCTGCAGATACCATCAGGTTCACACGCTGCCTTTCATGGCCCTTTATGCCTTACTACATATCAGGTTTGTATTTGAATGGAATGAATCTGACTGGCAGTACCTGCTGGCTGCTCGGCATGAAGATGCAAGCACGGTAAAGGAGGCACACAGGCCAGAGAAACATGGTGCAGTGGTGGAAATAGGACTGCCTAATTTGTTTCCTAATAAAGCTGCTTTCTAAAGTTCTTAGTAATGGCAAGTAAGGATCATTTTGGACTGGGTGGGACTCAGTATCTGCCTAGCGAGGATACGCAAGACACTAGGTAGGCTGACTTCTTTGTTTTTATGCAAAACTGATCCTTTTCTGTTTTGTTCTTAAAAATATTGGAAAGTCATTATAATACAAAAGTGAGTAAAGGAGGTAAACACCACTGTTCACACAAGAGAATATGTGACAGGTTCAACAAATACATGAAAAGGTGCACAACTTAATCAGTAACAGGGTAAATGCAAAGTATATAAAAAAGATACTATTTCTCAACTATCTGATTGGCAAATGTGAAAAACAAAGATAAGTGTTGGGTATTGGTGAAGATGTCAGGAAATTAAATTGGTGGCCATTTTGGAAGTCGGTTGATAGTAGCTGATAAAATTTTAAATATGTGTGTTCCACAAACCAGCATTTTTTAATTCCCATATCCACTTTAGAACACCTTTGCAAGCATATTCCAGGAAATGTGTACAATATAGCGTTTGTTGTGATAGCCTCAAACTGGAAGCAACCTAAATCTTCATCAGTAGGAAAACAGATGAACTACAGAATAACTATCAAGTTGTTAAAAAGAATAAGATAGTTTATATTTTGTATGACTGCACATAATATACGTGTAAATGCATAGATAAGCTCTGAAAGGCCACAGTCACAAAAGTGGTTACCCTTGGGAAGTGGACTGAGGTGGGAGAAGCTGGGTTGGTCAAAGACATTTTCAGTATTATTTATCTGTGTTTTGTTTTGTTTTGTTTGAGATGGGGTCTCACTCTGTTGTCCAGGCAGGAGTGCCATGGTGCGATCTCACTGTGAGACTCACTGCAGCCTTCACCTCCTGGGCTGAAGCAAACCTCCCACCTCCACTTCCCAAGTAGATGGGACTGCAGGTGTACACTACCAAGCTCAGCTAATTTTTGTATTATTATTATTAATATTATTATTATTATTATTTTGGAGAGACAGGGTTTTTCATGTTGCCCAGGCTGGTCTTAAACTGCTGAGCTCAAGTGATCTGCCTGCCTCCACCTCCCAAAATGCTGGGATTACAGGTATGAGCTACCATGCCAGGCATAGTCTTATTTGTGATACTGTAATATTTTATAAGCAGAACTGTTCACTTATTATTTATGTAATTAAAATTTAATTTAAAATTATATTAAAATTTTTTGTGGGTGCTTTTCAATTTTTAAAAAACTTTAAAAAACTTTGTGGGTACATAGTAGGTGTATATATTTATGGGGTACATGAGATGTTCTGATACAAGCATGCAATGTGAAAAAAAGCACATCCTGAAGAATGGGGTATCCGTCCTCTCAAGCATTTATCCTTTGAGTTACAAAGAATCCAATTGCACTCTTTAAGTTATTTCAAAATGTGCAATTAAGTTATTATTGAGGATTGTGGTATCAAATAGTAATTCTTATTTATTCTATTTTTTGTACTCATTAACCATCCCCATTTCCCCTGCTCCCAGCCCCCCACTACCCTTAACAGCCTCTGGTAATAATTTAAAATTTTAAAGGCAATATAGTTACATTAGAACATTTGTAAACAAGAAAAAAAGAAAAAAAAAGATGCATAGTCCTGCCACCTGGACAAATCTACTATTATAAGTGTGGTGTGTATTCTTTTAGTCTTTTTATCTTTACATTGTATATAATTGTGATCTATAATTTGTATCTTGCTTCTTTGTTTAACACTGGGTTTCTCAGCCTTGGCACTATTGACATTTTTGGGTCATTCTTTGCTGTGGGGTTGAGGGGCTGTCCTGTGCATTGTAGAATGCTTAGTAGCATCCTGGGCCTCTACCCACTAGGTGCCTGTAGCACACTCACAGTCATGACAATAAAAATGTCTCTGGACATTGTTAAATGTTCCCTGTTGGACAAAACTGTTCCTGGTTGAAAACCACTGGTTGAATACATAATTAGCATAATGTCATTATATAAATCCTTATAACCTTGCCCAGGCCTTCAAACTTAATGCCAGTCTCTGTTTTTCTCCCAGATCTTGATTTGTGTATGTCTAACCTTGGCCTTGATAACCTGACCTTGCTTTCTGACACCTCTTTTCCTAGTTGGTTGGGGATTCCTCAGCCCAGACTGTACTCTGACATCACCACTAAAGCAATTAAACAGTAACAGCCAGGCTTCTTCCCCTGACATCATAGACTGATTTCAGATCATGTGTCAGAAAACAGGGATAGTAATCAGGAAACCCATTAACACGGTAAAAAGTAATCAGTCCAGAGACATAGCTGAGGGTTAAAGTCATGGGGCTAATGGTCAAGGCTAAGAAGTGGAAGGCAACCAGAGCCCACCACAGGATCAGCTCTCTGAACAATCAAAAACATGGTTGCTTGGCAAACAATGCTTCCTTCTTCCCTTTCTGCTTTATTTAGACATTACCCAGGTTCTCAGGGCATGGTCAATCCAAAGGGCAGACATAGAGATAGGCCATGGAAAATTTGGCACTTGCCTGATGAGGACATGACACCGAGACCTCAATGCTTATATTCTCAAGGAACAAGGAGAGGTCAAAGCCAGGTGTCAGGCCTACCCTTAAGAAACATTTAATGAATGTTGCATATCAAGCACTGTGCTGGGCTCTGGCAATGAAAAGATGACTCTGGAGTGACTTAGTCTAAAATCAAATTACCACATAACTTCCAGAGAAATATATCTATCAGGTAATCAAAATATAAAGGCAGTGACAACACTCCTCATTTTGAGCACTTAATTAGACCACGTATTACTATCCATGCTTGTCTTCAGTATTTCACTTTGCCTCCAAAATCCAGTAAGATATGGAGAATGAGAATAGTATTGTGAGGCTCTGTGGCTCCAAGACCTCAATTCAAGGAGAAGACTGAGTTCATTTGCAGAGCACAGAGGGCGGTATCAGATTTCACCATGTGAGCTCACTACATTGAAAATGTAAATTTCCTGCTCCCCAAACTCCAAAAATTCTCATCTGGCCCAGGTTTCTGCAGTCTGAGCTAAGTTGGAGGTAACCCCTCATGCATCTTTGTCTGTCTGGTTCTTTACTCTCTGGTGCCATGGGGGAGCAGAGACAGACTGAACACTTTATTTCCTCAGGGGCTGAATCACTTCCCTGCCTGCCCTTCTGGCCTTTTCCTGACAAGATGGTCCCTGATTATTTGAGATCTGCAGACACAAGGAAATGGAGCCGAGGAAGACTGACCCTGGTGTGAAATCTAGAGAGATGATAAAATCTCTTCTTAGCAGGAAAAAGGGCATTGCAGGATATCATTATGCCTTGCAAATAACCCACTGTCCTCTGAAGAGTGAGATGAGTTCAATCAGAGGAGTTTCCACAATGCTTTCTTGACAATTGAGGTTTTATTACACCCAGGTCAGTCACTGACTAAATGCTGGACTACCTCCAATTGGCATCCAATAGAGATAATGCTTTGCTGTAAAATGCGTATTTGATAACTGAATGCCTACCCTCTTTGTCTTTCTATAGTCTTTCCTTTGTCCTGGGTTTCTGCAGCAATAGTAGGGCCTAAGGGAGTGACAAATTATAAGCAATGTGCTGTGTAGTGGTACTCAGAGGCAGACATTATAATTCTGCATAGCAATGATAGCCCCCTCTCAATTTATATTTCCAAGTCTAGGAATTGCTGGCCATGGTCACAGCCAGGGAAAGTCCAGCGCTAAACTGAGAAAAATGAAGTTTGTTTTGTTAACCCCCAACCTCTTAGTTGGCATCATCTTGCCCCAGTGGTGGGCCCTTTTCCCCAAAATTAGCCAAACCATCATGACCTGCTCCTTAGAGTCTTAATTCATAATGAGATATAAACATGGACAATAGCTAAGTATGCTATTTTTTCCTCCCCAAACATTTCAAGCCACAGGCTAGGGGGCAGAAGAATTCTTTACCATGTTTGAAACCATACTACTTGTGTGTTCAACTAGCATGATCCCAGACCTAGGAACAGGGGTTCTAGGTCCTAGGCCTGCCATTTCTGCTTTTAAAACAATTTTATTGAAGTAGCCTTGCAATTTATGCCCCCAATTGTGCCATACCACCTTCTGAAATTACAGTGGGTTCATGGAAAGCCACATGTGGAAAGACAAGGGTTCTCACTCTGTGGTTTTGAAGCCTTTGGCCACAAGGCTTATAAGATAACTGTGGTTTTAACACCAGCTCTTCCAAAACCATAGTCTCCATTTCAACGAAAAAAGTCTAATTTTCTCAGACCTCAGGTCTTGTACTTCTTTATAGAAAGCAACAGTAGTCTGAGTGGCCTGATCTAATTTAAAGAGTTTCCAGAACACTGGGGTAGTGCCAAACCCTATTCTTCATTAATAACACCATGATTATTTTATCTTAGGGGACCTGGCTTTCTTTATTCACTATATTCAAGCATTTCCTGGCTGTTTTTCCAAGCAAATAAGCAAATGATGAACGACTTAATAACATTGAGATCATTGGCAACTGGTTTTGAAAGAATAGAAATGAGTTTATGAAGAGTTAAAAAATGAAGAATGAATTCCATTTCTTGTCCTGTATCTCTTGTTTCAATATTTCTCTCTCTGTGTCAGTCAGAGCATTCTTTGTTACTTTCCAGGTGGTATTCCAAGGTTTCCCTAGTTATCTCTTAAATTAATCTGTATCCCTAATTTAACCACATTTATATTAATATATTTTATAACCATTTTACTGAGATACAATTCAAATACTGTATTAGTCAAGGTTCTCTAGAGGGACAGAACTAATAGGGGATATATATATATATATGTGTGTGTGTGTGTGTGTATATATATATATGCATTAAGTATTAACTCACATGATCACAAGTTTCCACAATAGGCTGTCTGCTTGGCTGAGGAGCAAGGAGAGCCAGTCTGAGTTCCAAACCTGAAGAACTTGGAGTCCAGTGTTCAAGGGTAGGGAGCATCCAGCATGGGAGAAAGATGTAGGCTAGGCCAGTCTCATCTTTTCACATTTTTCTGCCTGCTTTATATTCTAGCCATGCTGCCAGCTAATTAGATGGTGCCCACCCAGATTAAGAGTGAGTCTGCCTTTCCCAGCCCACTGACTCAAATGTTAATCTCCTTTGGCAACACCCTCACAGACACACCCAGGATCAATACTTTGCATCCTTCAATCCAATCAAGTTGACCCTCAGTATTAACCATCACGTATACTATACAATTCACTTATGAAAAATATACAACTCTGTGGATTTTAGCATATTCACAAAGTTGTTCAACCACCTCCACAATCAATTTTAGGACAATTTCATCACTCCAAAAGGAAACCCCTTAGCAGTCAATTTCCATTTCTCTCCAGCACTAGGCAACCAACCAATTTATTTCTCTCTATACAGTAACTCATATATTTTAACAGAGACCTCTAGAAAATCTGCATTATCCAAGGGGATGGTCCCCAAAGGGGCATTTTCAGGTACCATGATAGGGAACATGTGAAGCAGTGGTGGCCCTATGATTGGCACACTGCAAATCACATAATATATTAGCACATATTTCCAAGAGTCAAAGATAGTGGGCAGAGATACACTGACAACAGATTAAGCCAGTACTGCAGCTATTTTAATTGATCTTGCTGCCATCCAGGGGGTGAGGAGGAGGGTGCATTCTCAGAGGATGCATCTTTCAAATGGAAATCTGCTGAAGGGAATTCTTTTCTGGCTTTTAGGGTCCACAACAGAGTCCTGCCTCAGTAGATAACTTTGCTTTGCTCTCTAGCAGCTATCTATAGTGCTATGGGCAATTTGTCAATTGGTTCCACAAACAGGTTTTGAGCATCTACTTTGAGCCAGGCACTGTGCTAGGCATCAGGGATATGAAAATAAATAAGACCATTTCCATAAATCCAGCCTGGGTACCTCTGATTTTTGTGGAAAACTGCTAAAAAAAAAATGTTGCCCTATTCCCTAAAACATACCCAAGGACAAAATATATCTCTTTTTGACTATGCTTAGTTCCTGAAAATTTCATCCAAGTTAGTCTTTGGCTTAAGGCTTTGATGGCCCCACTAATTACAAGAAACACATTAATATATTTTCAGCCATTTTACTCTTTAGTAGTTTCTTTTAATAGCCAATCTTAGAGTCTTGAGAGGACGGAACTCTGAGATAGGCATGATTTGGTAGAAAGATAAAGAGGGAAATTATAGGTCTCCATTGCTCAGTGAGTGTTCCATAGGCCAATAGCATGGACATCACCTAAGGGTTTGTCAGAAATGCAGAATCTTAGACTTCACTTCAGACTTACTGAATCAAAAGCTGCAATTTAACAAGATTCCTAAGTGACTCATATATACTTTTACGTTTGAGAAGCACTTGTCTATAGCATGATATCTCAACCTTGGCACTACTGACATTTTGGGCTGTATAATTCTCTCTTGGAGTAGGGGATCAGTGGGGAGAGGGGCAGTTCTTTGCATATCACTCACAATAGTGTCAGAAATAATTAATCTGTCAGGACGCTCTCTGTTTGGAACTGGCTTTGAGAACCCAGTGTTTGCTTTGAAGACCTAAGGTACATTATTCATTAAGAAGTCCACACACCAAAATTGGGCTTACCCTAGCAATGGTTTTCAACCTTGGCTGGATGTCAGGTACACCTGGGGAGCTTTTTTTTTTTTTTTTAAATTAAATAAAATAAAAACATACATGTGCCCTACTCCAGGCTAATTAGTTCTGAAATTTTGAAGAAATCCCCAGCATCAGTATTTTTTAAAAGCTCCAGAAGGTGATCCAATTTTTTTCTAACATTTCAAATTAACATTTTCAAACATATAGTAAAGTCTATATCACTTAGATTCTACAATTAACATTTGCTATATTTGCTTTATCACATATCTATCCCTCTATCCACCCCTCTATCAATCCATCCTATTTTTAATGCGTTTCAAAATAGGTTACCGATATTAGAACACTCACCCTTAAACATTTCTGCAGGCATATCATTAGAGTTCAATATTTGTTTAACACTATTTTTATTAGTTAACTTTTATATACGGTGAAATGCATAAATTGTAAGTATGTCATTTGATATTTTTACCTTTGTGATATATATACACCTGTATAATACAAAGCTTTATCAAGATAGAGAACATTTTCTCATGCATCTTCCCAGTAAACACCCATCCCTGCCCCTGAGAGGCAATCACTGTTCTCGTCTGATTTTTTTCTAGGTAATTCCAAGTTGTAGCCAGGGTGGAAAATGCCTTAAAGGAGATAGGCAAATTCCACTTCCCAGCCTTCTGTAATTGAGGTAGTGGAGTCTTTTGGCTAACACCTCTGGAGTCCAAAAGCTTGAGGCCAGATCCAGCTCAACCAATACTATCAGTGAAATTTTAGGCAAGGTAACCTGTGCAAATCTCAGTTTCTTCATCTATAAAATAAGAATCATAATAGTACCTACCACAAAAGGTTGTTTGGGAGATTTAAATAAGATAATATAAGTAAATTAGCAATAAAGTTAATGTTTATTAAGGGCTTACAATTTATTAGGCACTAAACAAGTTGTATGGATTATCTCATATAATCCTCTCTACTGTTTCATCTCCATGACAGATAGAAAAAATAGGCTTAGAGAGAATAACTTGCCCAAAATCACATAGGTAATTATTGTAAGAGCCAGAATATAATCTAAAGTGGTTTGATTCTAAGAACCACATTCTCACACTGTTGACTACCACACTTCCTTTTCTATGCATTACACACAGAGTAAGAGCTAAAAACTATGTGTTAATTATATGCACGTTGTATTTTATACATATAGTATTACATAGATATGTGTGTACACACAAACACACACACACACATACACACTTCCCTAGAATTTGTCTAATCTATTCAGTTATAGAGTTCAAATGAAGCCATGGAGCCTCTGACCCAAACACAGAGAAAGCTTAGAAATCTCAGCAGCCCAATGTTGCTGGTCCACACCTTGGTATGAGCATCTGTATCTATTGTGTTCTTAACAATGCACTTTCCATCATGACTTTGAGAAATACCAGCAATAAGACAAGCCATCATGCTGACCAACACACAAAGCTCTCAGTGACAACATCTCTGTGGAATAAAGAACTGGGGGAAGAGCTTTTTTTCCCATTAACACATTCAGCTCCCTGACGCTCTGTTCTGCAGCTGTGCTGCAGTCGCTCAAACAAAGGATTGCTGGAAAATCGGTTACATCATCGGCTTCGGCTCTGACAGACTTTCCAGAAGCAGCATTATTAACATCTCCACAGAACCAGAGAATGGGCAGGACTGGAGCTCACTCAAGCTACATTATGCTACCCTTCCTCCTAATGAAAATCCCTTTGTATTGGGCAATTATCCACACCCCATTCGAGGTGGCTGTTTATGTACATCAGAGTCGTCCATTTCTTCCTAAGTAAGGCAGCATCATATGGAGCCATCTTATTCCTCAGTCTCCCCTATTGGGCCACTCAGACTAATAGCCTACCCTCACAGGCTAGATGATACTAGTTCTTTTGCACCAAGAAGAGAGTGGCATGCTCTGGGCAGGGCAGAAGATGGATATCTAGTAGTAAACTCTGTAGCCGAGTCTTAAGAGGAAGTATGGTGACAGCTGAAAACAGAACTTCTTTTATCACTATCAGGAAGCCTAAAAATGGCTGGTAAATCAGTTTCAAAGCTTTGGAATCTCAATTTAGCCCACAGGCAGCAAAGGGAGTGAGAAGAGGATGAGACAAGGTGCTGAGACTTCAAGCTTTGTGGCTCCGTTGGAATATCAGACTGCCAGGGTTATTTTAATCATGTGAGGGCTTACAGATACTCTTCCACCAGGGAGGGGAAATAGCTGGCAATTTAGCTAAATGAGTGGCTGGGGTTATGATGAAGTCAGCAATCAAGGGATGCTTTCTAACAGAGGAAAGCTGATAACACAATGAAATGAAATGAAATGAAATGAAATGAAATGAAATGAAATGAAGTTTTCTGTTAGGGAGGTCAATGTTCCATTATTGTAAAACCCATAGAGTTAACGTCCCCAGTGTAATCACGACTATGATTTGACACTTTCAGCTACCGGACTTGTGGCCAAAATACAGCAAGGCTGACCTTTTATCATTATCCTTCTAGCCCCAGAGGGGTTAAGCACACCATTTAGGTATAGGGACGAAGGAACAGAGGGACCAAGTTCAAGCAGCAAGAAATCCCTTCCCTGGTCCCTGATTCCACAGAACAGATACAAGATATTTGTGTGAATATTGACCATCAATGACTGGCTCAGGCTTTTAGGAGATTTTGTCTGTGGATATCTTGACTCTCAACCTAGAGATTCAAATATTTTAGGGATGGCTTTCGTTGTCATTCAAGAATACTAGTACACACACACAAAAAAAATGGTGTTTGTTGAGTCAAGAAATAGGAATAACTGGTTGTGTTTACTCTTGTTTCCAGAAATAACTGTGGTTCTTGGGACACATCTATCAGACATGCCAAGAGTTAACATTAGGCAGGATCAACTCCTGGCCAAGAAGAGAGTCTGAGGCACCATGCATGGTCCAAATAAATCCAGGTCTCCGTACAAGTGGAGTAAATATTTGTTGTCAATAATAATATTAATATATGCCATTTTTGAGTGCTTACTATGCACCAAGTACTTTACAACAGCCATATCTTATTATCACAAGAACCCTCTGAAGCAGGGATAGTGTCTGGTATATAGTAACTACTCAACAAATAGTACCTATTCGTTATTATTTTATCCATTTTTATAGATAATAAAAGTGAGGCTCAAGGAAACTTAGAAACTTATTTAGAGTCACAGTATATAACTGGATGTGACACTTTAAAGAGATTTGGAATTAAATGCATTCCATTTTATTCTCTCTTAGACAAGTCCAAGCTCCTTAAAAATAACAACCATGGGCTCCCTGAATCTGTTCTTTTTCTATTTTGATCCTCCATGTAATTGTAGTGTTCATGAAATTACACTGAAATCTGAGAGTAGGTGCCCATGTGGGGAACAATGCCACTATGGATGCACAGGAGCTTACTCCAGAAGTTATTAAAGTAGAGCTCATGTCATAATGAGAACCCCAAAGGAAGTGAAGTAAACCAGGGTCCTGTGGCAGGACTGAAGGGCATGTTGTGGTTGGGCTATTCCCTTCTAGCTTTCTGGATCCCACTATTTGCCTATTTGAGCATAGCCTAGAGTAGCTTTAAGAAGCTTTCTGTTATCCATAGATGATCCAAGCATTGGAGAACAAATTAATCCATGGGATCTTTTTTATATTGCTTATGGGGTTATACATTAATACAATACTTAAAAACACTGTGGCATTATCTTGTAAAACTGTATATTCACATATGCTACTGTTCAGATCCTGGGCATGTTTGCCCTCAGATCCATTCCTTGCTGTCTCCTGATATGCTCAGTTTTGCAGCAGGGTGACTGCTGGAGGCTACTCACCTTGGGCAGCCAGGTTATCTGCCTTCCAGTTGGATTCACCCAGTGGAAGGCAATGGAGGGAAAATGACAGGCAGTAGGAAGGGAAAAGCCAAGGTATTTCTCAACTAGCACCTTCCTCCACCCTCACCTCAAGTAGCATACCCTGTGGTGGCCACAGCTCTCACATGGATTCAGTTCCCACAGGAGAGTCGGTCATAATTCCAGCTTCTACCAGGTAACCCTAGCCCTAAGCTCTGGTGACACTAACCCTTTGTTCTGCCAGTCCTAGGGAGGAGTGGTAAAAGTTGCTGCTATTGTTAACTTATAGGTTGTCTCACCATCCCCTGTTAGGCTTCTCAGCTATTGGCCACCATACTACTCAGCAATAAAAAGGAAGAAATTATTGACACATGAAACAACTTAGACCTCAAGGGAGTTATAATGAATAAAAAAAAAATCTCAAAATATGACATACTAGATGATTCAATTTATATAACCCTCTAGAAATAACAAAATCAATGAGATGGAGAACAGATTAGTGATTGCCAATGGTTAAAGGCAGGAGTGGGGTGGGTAGGAGGGTGAATGTGACTATAAAGGGGCAGCACGAGGTATTCTTAAAGTAGCTGAGAAGTTCTGTTTCTTGATCCTGGTGATGGCTACACAAAAATCTACACATGATAAAATTTTACACAGGCATACAACTACATAAACACACACAAACAAAAAAGAATGTATGTAACACTGGTGAAACATGAATAAGGTCTGTGGATTGTACTCATGTCAACGTCCCAGTTTTCATACTGTACTATAGTTATGTAAGATGTTACCATTGGGAGAAACCTGGGGGAAAGGTACATAGTAGCTTTTTTTGTATAATTTTTACAACTTCTTGTGAATCTATTATTATTTCAAAATAAACAGTTCTTAAAAATAAAAAGGAGCTTTCCATGAGTAGTCTAGACAGTACTAGGGCAGGATGCTTGGGTCTCTTCATGCTTAAGGCTTCTTGATGGTTAAGATAATTTGTGAGTCCCACTCTAGGCTCTTGATTGCTGACTTTATATCCTACTGTTCTCCTCTCTCATTCATATTTACAGTGCAGTACTTGGAGGATGATCCATTGTTCTTAAGCAAAAACATACTTTACATTAAGCTCTCTATGTCAGAATAAAATCAGTTACCCAAGTTAGGAGCACCTTTCTCTGCTCCTCCACTAGAAAAGCACAAGAGAAAGGCACTGGCATATTAAACAACATAATTGCCCTGGTCATCTTGACTAAGTGGCATGATGTGATTATCAAATTCATTAGGTTTTCTCCATTTGGAAATGAAATAAGCAAATGACAGACTACCACAACAATTCAGCTTTCCTTCCTTTGACTACATTTCCTACGAAGATTTCCAAGTTTAGGAGCAACAACCACATTCAGCACCATGGACAACACTATCAGATGCCAGCTATTGAGAGAAACAAGCTCCGAGGTTTATTAGCTCCCTAAGTTTCTCCTCTTGATTCTGTTTTACTCCTTTTAGTAAACTGATATTTAGGAAGACAATAGGGTGGGGTTCTTACCATTTTATAGGAAGAATGGGGAATGAGCCAGGGGAGGGGCTACTGAAAATATCAGTTTTTTAAGGAAAAATTAGAATTGAAGGCAGCTGTGGTTCAAAACAACTTAAGCAGATTGAGGTGTGTCCTTAGCCAGTTATTCCTGTGTACTAACACACCCCGGACAGAGTCCTTTGTCTAGTGGTAAGATAAAGCATGCATGCAGTAGTCAGAGTCTTTGCTGATTCTTGCAGAAACCTTCACCTTGGCACCAGCCTGCCGCAAAGTGGACCTTAGAAGTCCTTGCTGTATGAAAATGAGAGGCTACAAAATCAAATGAAGGTGAAAATATAAGGGAAACTTCTGTGCTATGATATAGAGCCCAAAAAGAACTAATTCTGAATAAGTCCCTGAGGAAGGTAGGAATGAGGAGAATATGCCATTTCAAATAACTAGCTGACCACTGGGGCTTGCTGATCAGTAAGCAGAACCAATGAAAATAAGAGCTGAAAGGTCCCTTAAAGATTATCTAGCTCAGTGGTTCTTAAACATGAATTTGCATCAGGAATCACCAGGAGGGCTTGTTAAAACAGACATCAGAGCCCAGCCCCCAGAGTTTGCGATTCAGAAGGTATGAGGTGGAACCTGACAATCTGCATTTCTAACAAATTCCCAGGTGATACTCATGCTGCTGATGACGGAGGGAGCATACTTTGAAAGCCACTCTCTAGTCCAATCTCTGTTCCCATTTCTATTACTCTTTTGGTAACAATCCCATACAAAATTCATATCAAGTGCATTGCATAGTAGGGTTGCCAGATTTACCAAATAAAAATACAGGATGCCCAGTTATATTTGAATTTCTCATTGCTTATCCAAAACAAATTTAACTGTCTGTCGTACACTTAATCTGACAACCCTAATCTGAAGAAATTGCTGGTAAATTTGAAGAAAAGGTGTTAACTTCTCAGCTCATGGTTTTACTATGCCCTTCCTGTCTCAGGCACTAAAGAGGCTAGGAAACACCTGACCCCTCCTCCTCCCGCTTCCACTTCCAGCCTGACAGGCTTGTTGGGGCTCTATTGAGCCAGCGTAAAAAGGCTGTGATTTGAAGAGCTGCGAAAAATCAGCAGCAGCTAAACTGGTACCCTCCAGTATCTCTCATTTCTATGGAAAGTTTGATTTTGGTTCCCTGCCCTGTGATTAACCAAAACAAGAGGAGACAAATAAAAATTCTTTACAGCTGTTTCACACTGACAGACCTGACCTTCCCAGCTGAAGGTTCTTTGTGCTGAGAAATTGTTACCTAGCAACCAGGCCTTGCAGCTGCCAGACTCCAAACATTGAAAGCATTACTTACAGAAAAGAAGCCAGGAGAAGGGTAGGGTGGGGACTGCATCAATCTGAGCTTTGTCTTGGGGTCTAATGCTACATTTGAGTGAGAAAAGATAAGCAGAGATTGGAGCCCCTTCCTGTTGAGAATCAATTTCCCAATCAGACTGCTTGGGTTCAGCTTTCTGTCACCTGCATCTGCTCTATCTACCAATCCTAGGTGTGAAAATGAGAGGGTTGAAGGAGGAGTGGGAATGCTTCCCAGAGATGTCAAATACTCTGGATGGTGTACATGGCTTTATTCTTTGACAATGGAACACATGTTCAATCTTCAATATACATTGTCAATGATTGGTCTACTTCCTTCCTTTCCTCTTCCTGCCTTTCTCCTTCTTACTTTCTCCCTTCTCCTCCTGTTCTCCTTCTCCTTCTTTTTCTCTCTCTCCTTTAGGAACACTTATCTTCATAATATAACTGTGGAAACTAAGGCACAAAGAGCCCAAAGGACTTACCTAATCTTGAACACTTCATAGAATCTTTTCTTTCTTAGCAATGTGTAAGACTTGGGCAGCAGTGAGAAGGCAGGACCAGGAAACCAAAGAAAGGCCCAGGACAAAACGTAGGGGCCAAGCACAGGAGCAAGCCTGATGTGGTAGAGTCTCCAAAATCAATGGTTGAGATGAGACAATGGGCTAGAGTCAGGCAGGGATCAAGGAATCAAGGAGCATAGAAGTCAAGCAAAAGCATTGAACATGTATATAAAAAGTTTAATGTAACTGATCTGGGGAGGGGCCAACCATCTTCATTTTAAAAACTTCACAGGTGTTCAGAATATGTAGCTAGTGTTGAGAATCTCACAATATCGCAGAAGGTAAAGGATTAGCTTAGTGGTTTTCAAGCATTAGCATCTACGTGAATTACCTGGCTAGCTGCTTAACATGCAAAGTCCTGAGTTGTATCCTCTAGCAAATCTAATTTAGCAGGTCTAGCGCGAGGCTCAGGAAATCTGCATTTTTAACAAGATACCCACATGAATTCTGATGTAGGTGGCCCATGAACAATACACTGCAAAATACTGGTTTATGGTGTCTCTTTGACATAAAGTTTACTTTCACATCATCAAATAATATTCTTCACACCTCCTTACCAATCTTCTCTAACAGACAAACAACTCCCAACTTTCTAATATGTGCGGCTAGGTAGAGACCAAATTTCTGTATATGGGCATGGAGATTCTCTTCAGGGGCCATTAGTAGCTTGCCTCACAACTATACCCACAATTGTCTGTTTAGTAAGCATCCATTTTATCTCTGTCTGTAAGTCCATTGCCCTGAAACAAGGTCAAAGCACTCCCATGTGCTTTGAATTGACTGCTGCTAGGATATGAATGTGTTCCCTCCAAAATTCAGGGGTTGCTAATATGATATTATTAATAGGTGGAGCTTTTAAGAGGTGATTAAGCCATGAAGGCTCCTCCTTTGCGAACGGGACTAAGGCCCTTGAAGAGGCTTCACATAGCATTAGGCTCTCTTGCCCTTCTGCCTTCTGCCATGTGAGGACAGTGTTCCTCCCTTCTGGGAAACTCATCCCTCACCAGATAAGCAAACCTGCCAGCACCTTGATCTTGAGCTTTCTTGCCTCCAGAAATGTGATAAAACAAATGTCTGCTTTTTATAAATTACCTAGTCTAAGGTAGTTTGTTATAGCAGCACAAATGGAAGTTTTAGTTGATAAGCACACATTATAATTCATGTATAAACTATATTACTGAATTTGAATATTTTTAGAAATGTATTTCTTTTAAGTAACAGCTTTATTGAGACATAATTTGTATACCATGCAATTCACCGATGTTAAGTGTACAATTAAATGGTTTTTGGTACATACACAGAGTTGTGCAACTATCACTGCAACCAATTTCAGAACATTCTCATCACCCCCAACGAAAACCCCTGTGCCCATTAGCTGTCAATCCCTATTTCTCCCCAAACCTCCCAACCCTAGGCACCCACAAACCTACTTTCTGTTTCTATGCATTTGTCTACTCTGGACATTTAATATAAATAGAATCATACAATATATGGTCTTTTGTGTCTGGTTTCCTTCACCTATCATAATGTTTTTATTGTTCATTCATGTTATAGCATGTCATTACTTGATTTTTTTATGCCTGAATAATATTCCATTGCATGAATATAGCACATTTTCCTTATCCATTCGTTCATTGATGGGAATTTACTTTGTTTTCACCTTTTTGCTATTATGAATAATGCTGTTTTGAACATCTGCATGCAAGTTTTTCTGTAGACATACATTTTTATTTCTCTGGAGTAGAATTGCTGGGTCATATGGTGACTGTTTAATCATTCAAGGAAATAACAGACTGCTTCCAAAGTAGCTGCACCATTTTATATTCCCACCACCAGTGCATGAGGTTTCTTTTTTTTAACTTCCTTGCCAATGCTTATTATTCTCTTTTAATTATTGCCACCCTAAGGGTGTAAAGTTGTATCGCATTGTAGTTTCGATTTGCATTTACCTTATGGCTTATTATGTTGAGCATCTTTTCATGTACATGCTCCTTGGAGAAATATCTATTCAAGGCTTTGCACATTTTAAAATAGGGCTATTATCTTTTTATTATTGATTTGTAAGAGTTCTATGTATATATTCTAGGTACAAGTCCCTAGTCAGATATATGATTTTCAAATATTTTCTTCCATTTTGAGTTGTCTTTCCACTTTATTGATGTATCATGTGCAGCACAGAAGTTTTTAGTTCTTATGAAGTCGAATTTGTCTATTTTTCCTTTGGTTGCTTGTGTTTTTGGTATCATATATAAGAAACCATTGCCTAATCTAAATTCAAGATTTATACATATTAAGAATTTCATAGCTTACATTTGGGTCTTTGATCCATTTTGAGTTAATTTTTGTATATGGTGTGATGTGGGGATTTAACTTCATTCTTGTCCATGTGGATATCCAGTTGTTCCAGCACTGTTTGCTGAAGAGACTATTTTTTCCCTATTGAATTATATTGACTTTTTTGAAAATCAATTGGTCGTAAATGTAAGAGTTTATTTTTGAACTCTCAATTTTATTCCTTTGATTTACGTGTCTATCTTTATGTCAGTACCACACTGTTTTGATAACTGTAAACTTGTAGTAAGTTTGAAATTAGGAAGTATAAATTCTACTTTATCCCTCTTTTTTTCAATATTGTTTTTGCTATTCTGGATCCCTTGAATTTCCAAATGAATTTTAGGATTAGTTTATCAATTTCTGCAAAGTCAGTCAGTATTTTGATAGAAATTTCATTGAATCAGTAGGTCAATTTGGGGAATATTATTATATTAATAATATTATAAATTCTCTTTTGAACTGGTTTATAACATCAGCCTGATTCTCTCATTTATTATGAGTTAAATGAAAATTTTAACACATATTCATTTTTATATTTGTGTGTTATGGTTTTACCTTTTTTCTGAAAATTATATTTTAACACCTGTGATTTAGGTAAAGCAAGGATACTTCCTCCATTTCATAGATGCGGATACTGACACCTCAAGAGGTTAAGCGACTGGCATGGGTTGAACAGCAACTTAATGATAGAGCTATGACTAAAACCCAGGTATTTTGACTCCCAATCAAAGATGTTTTTACCAATCAACATTTTGTTTCTTAAAATTTTTTAAATGGTAGAAATGATGTTTTGGAAAGAATTCTGTTAGGTTTCTGCTTGGAATATAATTTCTCTTTTTTTCCTCTTTCCTATATTCCAAACTCTACTCTGCCAATATGATGTCCTTGTGTTTTCAGTTTATATTTATTTTAACTAAACATAATAAGGTTGAATTATTTCTGTGGCATTTGTTTCTTGGATCAAGGTATGGGGGAATCCAAAATACAGTGCAAAGGATTAGATAGGACATAATGTTGAATGAAAGTACCAGTGAAGCATAGTCCATGACACAGAGAACTCCAAAGGAATATATATCAATTGGGACATTCAACAGAATTTGGGATGACAGAGAATTATCTGTACATAATGGTATATGTGTAAGACTTTGATGGGAGGAGGTGGGGAGGCTGACATGAAAGAATGCAGAATTGCCCTGAAGATTTAAGAAGGCAGCCATTTGTTCTGCCTATTCTGTGAAGAAAACAACTCTACTCAGAATCTATTTCAAAGAAATCCTATTTAGAAAACAAGCATATTTTCTCTCTTAGTCTTTTGTGTCCAAGCAGAATATGTCATTCCTCCAGCATTTACTTGCAAATTGGAAATGTCTCTATTAAGACATAACTCCCAGTAACTATAGTTGTCCAAAGTTGAAATTCCTCAACACTCACTTACTCTGAAAATTAGGCTATGTGTCGTAAAACAAAAATCAACAAAGGAGAGGAGGCCTATAGTCTCAGCTTGTATTAAAGATATAGGTTCTTATTTCTAATCCATTCTAAAGGGCTATCTATCGATAATGCAAGAATATTACTCTGGTTTTCTAATGTAGCTATCTAAAGCAAGTGTTTGTGGTTTTTTTTGTTTGTTTGTTTGTTTGTTTTGTTTGTTTTGTTTTGATTTTTGAGACGGAATCTCACTCTGTCACCCAGGCTGGAGTGCACTGGCGCAATGTCGGCTCACTGCAAGCTCTGCCTCCCGGGTTCAAGCCATTCTCCTGCCTCAGCCTCTCGAGTAGCTGGGACTACAGGCACCCGCCACCACGCCCGGCTAGTTTTTTGTATTTTTTAGTAGAGACAGGGTTTCACCGTGTTAGCCAGGATGGTCTCGATCTCCTGACCTCGTGATCCGCCTGCCTCGGCCTCCCAAAGTGCTGAGATTATAGGCGTGAGCCACCACGCCCAGCCGCCTTTGATTCTTAAAATGCACATGTAATCCAACTGCATGCCAGCAGTTGATAAGGCTTCTAATATATAGAAATTCAAAACACAGGAGTTTAGCTATGTCTCTTTGACAGTTGCTATACACTTTAACTCAAGCAGATGAGTAAAATCTGGGCAGATTTAAGATTTTTGAAAGTTTCAGCTTGTTTCACATCTGTGCTTGCAGTAACCTAATTAACATGTGGAGAATCTCTGAAACTACTTTTACTTGATCTGCCAGCATGGTATGAGGGAAAGAACACTGACCTAAGAGTCGAGAGATCTTGATTCTAGTTCTGGCTCTGCTATTGATCAGGTCTGTGACCTTCAGTGAATCCCTTCCCTTCCTAGAATATTAGATTCTGCATCTCTCAGATGGAGATAATCATATCCATCAAGGTTACCTCATAGGATTGTTGTGACAATTCAAACAGATAATAAAAGTGAAAGGACTCCTACAAGTATGACATACAAGACAAGTTTAAAATATTTTTGTTACTATTCTATTTACTTCTTTTATCTTTACCAGTGGAATGTTTCCTAAGGCCTAAGTACTTCACAGAACTACTACAAACACAAAATGTAAGAAAAAAGGGGCATATTTCATTGTTTTAGTCAGAAACATAACTAACATTTGCAAAATACCTTATAGTTCACAGAACACTATCACATGCACTATCTCATTTAAGATCCGCAATAACCTTTTGCATTAGGCAAGGAAACAGTGAATTCCTCAAGGGCAGAGAATGTATCTTACTCATCTTAATATATTCCCAGCACCTAATGAAATGCCTGGCAAAATAAATGCTTGTTGAAGTAATGTATATTATTTCTATCCTGGATTTATAGATGAGAAAACTAAGGTTCAGGGGGAGTAAAGGTAGCTGAGTGACAGAACTGAGACTTTAACGGAAGTTTTTAAAATCCACTGCACCATCCCTGTACCTTATTTTGAATATTATGTATAGCAGTGGTTCTCACGCTTTGGCAATAGTCAGAATTACTGGCGAGAATTGTTGAAACCCAGAATGCTGGGCCCCACTCGTTTTGAATTCAGTAGATCTAGAGTGAGAACTGAGAGTCTGTATTTCTAACAAGTTCCCAGATGACGCTGATGTTGCTGGCACATGGACCACACATTGAGGACCACTACCTTCTAGCCTTCTTTGGTCTTCTGGCCCTCAGTGTCAGCATCACCTAGGAACTTGTTAAAAATACAAAATCTTGTACACAAATTAAAGTTTGAGAAGCACTAGAGAACACTGAGGCCAGTGGTTTCTAGACCTGGATGTTATCAGAATTGCTTGTGGAGCTTTCACATTTCTAGATTTCCAGGTCCCTCCCCCGACAATTCAGTTCCCAGTGATTCTGATGCACAGCCATGTTTGGGAAGCATTGCTTTAGACAAGTGCTATCCCAACATACTTTTATCGCAACCTTTCCACCTCTCCTCACATACAGTCATGTGTTATCCTTTAGAAATTTCTGTGAATGGCAAATGAGCCCAGCAGAGAAGCATTTTACTAGGGTTTTGAAAGACCTCAAGCAACTGGAAGTTGTTTACACAAGTGGCTCAAGCATTGATTTTGTAAAAACAACATGTTAAATACTGGAACTGGGGGAAGGGAGAGATACAAGAGAGATACAAGACAGGATCTGTTGGGGAGATAGACCTAACACACATTAAAAAAAATAACTTTAAAACAATGAAGTGATAAACTCTCTGGCATTCTCAGTATGCCTGACGTTCAAACAAGGTATGTGAATTGGAAAACTGCACAAAAAGAGGTGACCATGGGCATGCATAGGGAATCATCTCACTTTTTTTTTTCATTTTTTCTTCTAGGAGTCATTCAACAAATGGTCTCTGAGACAAAGGATAACTCAACAATATGGAGCTAAACAGGAGAATAGAAAATGCGCTTAACACTCAACAACTTTTGTATAGAAGGATGAATCACAGAGAGTGCATCTGATTAAATAAGGAAAGGGTGGGAATGGGGACACGAATCTTGAATGAAAATTACTCTTGGTTTCCATCCTCTACAAAATGTGGCATCTACAAGCTGAGTGCAAGCCAAAGACTCCCAAGCCAGGAGCAAATGAAGGCCCTCCTAAGCAAAAATGCCTGATACCATGCTAAAATTCCCAAACCTCCATTCCTTTTCTTCCAGACACGATTATGCCCCAAACAGATGATGTAGGCTAGAAATATGCTAGAACTAGACTAACAGCACTTCCTGCTATAGATTTGTGTCCTCGTGCAAGATGTTTATGTTTCTTCTTGGTAAAAAATATAAATTTTCAGGACATCTTCATTTTCCAAAATTTTAATCCAATAATCCATATCCTAGCTTTTAAAATGGAGCACTTACTCATTTATTAATTCAAGGAGACCTGGGAAATGAATAAAGAATAAAGGTTTTATCCATTTTCCTACTAGTATAATTTATTGACAGAGGGGATGCTTTGCCTGGTTACCAATTAGTATTTTCTGATTCTATTGGCATGATCATCCTTTACAAATGAATAATGGTTATGTTATTCAGAGCACCTTCACAGGTATTTTGATGTCTAGAGCGCTAAAGTTATATGATCTAATATTGTCCTTTATGGCCCTGTGAGGTAGGTTAGGCAAGGTCCCTTAATCTGTTCTGTACCTTATTCATCTATAAAATGAGAGGGTTGGAGTAGAACAGTAGTTCTCAATCTTGGCTGAACATTGACTTGCCTAGGGAGATTTAAAAAATACTGACACTGGTGCCTGGGTCTCAACTCCAGATGATTTTGATGTAATTAGTCTGGAGTCAAGTCTAGGCATTGAACCTTCTAAAAGTTCCCCAAGATTTCTAGTGGACAGCCAAAACTGAGACCCACTTGATTGGATGAGGACTAAGGTCTTTTACGGTTCTGATATTCTGAGTATAGATGCCATTTCAATTTTAAGGATGAGGTAACTGAGACACAGAGGGGTTAAATAACTGCTGAAGGTCAAAAACTAAATCACTTCTAAGATAGATGATAAACCCTAACCCATGTCTTTCTACTTCAAAGCTTAGACCCTTGTTTCCAGCTGCCTTTAGTTTACCAAATGTCTAAATCTGTATGGTTATTAACCCTGACTTTAGCTTTTATACTTTTATCTATGGAAATACAACATTTCAGAAATATTGCCCTTGGACTATTGCCTTCCTGTGTTGAGCTCACTATACCTTCTCCTCCATTAGAAGGCCTTCATGAATTAGCCTCCACCTGGCCCTAATCTAAGTGTATATGCATTCTTTTAGTACTTACTACTTATTAAATCACTCTCCATTCATTCATTCATTCAATATATATATTGAGCATATACCATGTTCCAGGCACTGTTTTAGGTGCTGAGGATATATCTATGAACATGATAATTCCTCTGCCCCTGACAGTTGTTTATACGTTACTCTAAAGATATAAGACTTTACTCTAGGTATGGAGCTTGTCGTCTTGACTAGATTGTAAGCAACTCAAAACTAGATACTTTATTTTCTGGTTCCTATAGAGTCTCCCAAAGTACTAGCACAATACTCTGCAAATAACGGATGCATTGCGGTTTAATGATTATAAAGGACCATCACATTCGGCTATTAATGGAACCTACTATTGAGTTGATGGGTGCAGCACACCAACATGGCACATATATATATATGTAACAAACCTGCATGTTATGCACATGTACCCTAGAACTTAAAGTATAATAAAAAATAATAATAATAATAATAAAAAAGAAAGTCACTAAAAATTGGAACTATTAGGTATTTTGTTTATTCTTTGTATAATAGATAATTAAAATTTACTGATGTCTGGGACTCTTGCCAGCATGGAATTATTTCTAGACATTGCCAGGAAGCAGCTTAAGATTGGCTACTTGGAATGTTTGAAATTTGAGTTATATTATCATGGAACTTTATGTACAGGGAGGACTGAAGTGCACAGAATGTTTGCATTGTGGAAGAAACTTTTGGGAATATATTCTACCAAAGCAGAAACTGAGATCCAGAGAGAGGTGATGGTTTCTCGTAGATTATCGAGCTCTTTAGTGGCAAAGCAGGAGTCTCTGAGTCCCTTGACCAAAGCTCTTTTCCACAATTTTTTCCTGTGTTGTGGGCGTTGGCAAATGCCCTGGAAAGGGCAGTGTCTTTGAACTCCAGATTAAAACACCAACTCTTCCTGCGTCTCCAGCCTGCTAGCCTACCCTGGACTTGCCAGCCCTCACAAACTGTGGGAGCCAATTTCACAAAATAAATCTCTTTATATACATCCTATTGGTCCTGTTTCACAGGAGAACCCTGACCAAAAAAGCCCATATAATAAATATGCTGGGTTTTGTGGTCCTACATTTTCTCTGTTGTATATTTTTTGTCCCTTTTAAAAAACCTATAGTTTGCTGACCTCTGAGCTACTGTATTTTGACTAATGGAAAATCAAGTTCTTGGCCGGGTATGGTGGCTCATGCCTGTAATCCCAGCACTTTGGAAGGCCGAGATGGGCAGATCACCTGAGGTCAGGGGTTTGAGACCAGCCTGGTCAGTATGGTGAAACCCTGTCTCTACTAAAAATACAAAAATTAGCCAGGTGTGGTGGTGGGCACCTGTAATCCCAGATACTCGGGAGGCTGAGGCAGGAGAATTGTTGAACCTGGGAGGCAGGGATTGCAGTGAGCCAGAATCGTGCCACTGCACTCCAGCCTAGGCAATAAAGTGAGAATCTGTCAAAAAAGAAGAAAGAAAGAAAGAAAGAAAGAAAGAAAGAAAGAAAGAAAGAAAGAAAGAAAGAAAGAAAGGAAGGAAGGAAGGAAGGAAGGAAGGAAGGAAAGAAGGAAAATCAGGTTCTCCTTTGTATTCCAAAGGGAAGTTTCCTGGAGACTGCAAACTCCCATCAGCCTTAATTCATTCTAATTATATTTCAATCTGATTACTCTTGTTTTCTATCTCTCGGTAGCTCTGCCTTTTGTATGAAGATTTCCAGGATCTAGAATCTTCGTGTTTATGCTGTATGTGTTACATACACAAACTAGCTACCCCACGTCATTCTGTTCTGTTTCAGCCTGGGACTTGACAAGGGCAAGAGCAGTATGGAGCAGATACTGTTATCCTTGAAAGCCACATCCAGCTGGGGGTATGGGAACCTATTGATTGATTTAAACAATTTTTTTTTTTTTTTTTTTTTTTTTTGCTTGGCAAGATGGGAAGGAGAATGATTGCTGTCTGACCTCAGGTCTCAGCAAGGTCCCTGTGGAAAAGACAACCTCCATACCGCTCGGTGAACTTAACCAGAACCAGCACTGTTAAGCTGAGTGGGAATTTGTGTGTGAATTTTTTTAGCTTGCTCAGTAACTGTTACTTCCTCTGGAGTCCAAGTGCTAGCCCCGGACTAAGCCAGAAAAATATCTAAAGCAAGGTGGCAATGTAAAGTAAAGCCCCATGAGAGTCTCCCCTCTAAATTCTTATCTTCTATTTACATCAGTCCGTGTCTAATCCCAACCACCACCAGCTTCCAGATAGGGCTTATTGGTAAACTGTTAGGAAACAAACTCTTCAGCAGTCAATGTGATAGCAGTGGTCAGATTCAGAACCCTACTCCAGGGTGGGGTGGCTGTTGCTAAGGAAGATTATGGTTGGGGTTGACATAGAGCTGCCTAAATTAACTACCACTAATATAGATATGGATTAAAACCAGCCCTACCCTCTTTTCTCTGGATGAACTGCAATAATCCATTTCATTGCTAATCAACTTCCACTCCACCTTCACTCAGCTGCCTTCTGTAGGACCACAGGCTAAATGACAGAAACAGTTTCAGCCTGAAAATGAATGACACCATCCATCATTCCCAGAAGCCTCTCCTGAAAGATGCTGAGGAGGCAGATTTCTATTCCCAACTCTGAGTCCACCAAGCCAGAAAAAAAATGCCTATTGACGGCATTTTATTACCATGCTCTGTATAGTGGGTAAAATGTGTTAGAACAAAGGAAGTGGAGGGGACCTCCTTGGTACATCTCAGTTAGTAGTTGGTACATCCAAAAAGCTACCGCATTCCTAGACTAAACCTTCCGTGAGTCATACCATTCTTATTCATTGCTTAACCCATGTGACCTCACAATGCCAGCCCAGAAATCAGATAGCTCTGTATATCCAGGGTTGATTATCTGTTAAGTACAGTAGGCAAAGTGCCTAGGGCCCACAGCACTGTTATGGACCCATGAAAAGGGTTTGATTTCTTTGAAAACCAGAAACATAAACTTTTACGTTGGTAAAAATGCCTTAAAATGTAATATTAATATATTCATCTTTATATCAGCACAATGGTAGTTTGTTTTTTAGTGGAGGAAGAGATCCACAAAGGCAAAAGTGCCGAGGGCCCACCAAAAGCATAATGTATTCCTAAGTTTATCAAATATTCCTAAAAATCCAAAATCTAAAGGGTAGGATGACCTGCTAGAGAACTCACACTTCTTTTAATCAGAGAAATCTGGGAAAGCACAAACATCAATTCCCAGCAGGAGACAAGTCAAACACTTGAAACTCCAAGCAAGGCAAGGCTCCATTCTCTTTGCAAACAGCAAGAGGAAGTTCACCTATCAACTGCCATATTAAATAAACTGTGGAGGCAAATACTGCCAGAGGGAGGCTTTTTATCAAGGCTGTAATGTCTCTGGTGAGTAAGACCAGAAATGTTCTGACATATAAATATTTATATACGACTTCATCAGATGAGACAGCCAATACTTAAAAGAAACAGGGGCACAAGTGTGTGTATGCAGACACAAAGAGACTTAGAGAGGTGCTGGTCTCTGGCTCAAAACCTCTCTTAAGGGATATTATCGTGCTGTGCGAGCCATTCAGACCCCTAGGGTCTTCCAAATTATTGCCAGCTGGAGAAGTATGGGCTTGGTGCAATAGAAAGTATGCAGTCTATTTAAATGGCAAACACTACTTATGGAAGTTAAAGTCTAATTAGTAAACCTAACTGATTCCTCCAGTGAGACTCTGCAGCATGGTGTGGTGAGTAGAAGGAGTGCTTGTTTGTATAGGACTAAATCTATTGTGGAGGTTCTAAACCTGGGAATTGATATTTACTGCCTCTTTACCACTAAGGCTAGAGAAGCCAGACTTTAATGCCTATAACCAATAGGATTTTCCTAACTTCTTACAACTTTGGGGGATTATTCAAACATCTTCTAGAAAATTTGCCCCTTTTGTTCAATTTCTCCTTTTCCTTCTATAGTTTATATCAGAGATGGATGCTCTAAAGTCCTGCCCTTACCATGGGTGAATAGATGTTACCTTTGCAGTGATTGTTGGTACTCTATCTACAAAGCCCTTCTTGTTTTAGTTTATAAGCCCTATCAAAATGCAGTGGTGCCTGTTTTCTTTCAATTTAATTATTCCTTTCAGCCTTGAAGGTTTTTCCTCCTCAAGATTCTCTAATTAAAATGCAAATAAATACCTGAGGCAAAGACTAGTGATTCCCAAAGTGCATTCTACCATATGGTCATAGATTTATTTATTTATTTATTTATTATTTTTTATTTTTTATTTTATTTTTTTTATTATACTTTAAGTTCTAGGGTACATGTGCATAACGTGCAGGTTATATCAGGTATAACTCCCCAATGCAATCCCTCCCCCCTCCCCCCTCCCCATGATAGGCCCCAGTGTGTGATGTTCCCCTTCCCGAGTCCAAGTGAGCTCATTGTTCAGTTCCCACCTATGAGTGAGAACATGCGGTGTTTGGTTTTCTCTTCTTGTGATAGTTTGCTAAGAATGATGGTTTCCAGCTGCATCCATGTCCCTACAAAGGACGCAAACTCATCCTTTTTTATGGCTGCATAGTATTCCATGGTGTATATGTGCCACATTTTCTTAATCCAGTCTGTCACTGATGGACATTTGGGTTGATTCCAAGTCTTTGCTATTGTGAATAGTGCCGCAATAAACATACGTGTGCATGTGTCTTT
>NC_045445.1:42612794-42650403 GCF_002776525.5 Piliocolobus tephrosceles | reverse complement strand
GCTGGGACTACAGGCGCCCGCCACCTCGCCCGGCTAGTTTTTTGTATTTTTTTTAGTAGAGACGGGGTTTCACCGTGTTAGCCAGGATGGTCTCGATCTCCTGACCTTGTGATCCGCCCGTCTCGGCCTCCCAAAGTGCTGGGATTACAGGCTTGAGCCACCGCGCCCGGTCAGATTTATTTTTAAGGTTTGGTGTTCAAACAAGTTTGGGGAATACTGGTCTAAACACAAGCAGGTTTCTTCATAGAGGGATTCTTGGAGTCTTTTTTCCAAGAGGAGACTATACTATACAATGTTAGTAAACTTATTTGACCACAGAATATTTGATCAGACCAGTGTTACATGTAGCGTAATTTGAGAAATGTGCTCTAAATTGATAGGTGCTAACATAGTGAGGATTGATTTGTTAGATTAGCCTTACCAACTAAATCCATGAACTATGATGAAGGCTTTGAGAAAATCAGACTCAGAAAATGTCTGATCTATCTGAGTTAGGGCTGTAAGTGATAAGACAAGAGCACAATTGGACTAAGGGCTGGCTCTATATGTTATAATGTATACATGACATAAGTAAGTTACACGGGACATTTTAGCAACCAACTACATATAACACAAGAGCTAGCAAAGAGAAAATGGGACACTGGACAGACACGTTTTGATAGATCTGGAACATGGGAAGCTGCCAAGAGACAGATCCAATAGCCAGTCATAGCTCCATCTGCCTAGTCACCTCTGAGAGTCTTTATGAGCCAAGGCTTGCCCTCTGGTCTGCTGGAGAATTTTGCTTTCTGTTCCCAGCAATAAGGACTATTCAAATCAGCTGGATTTTATTGATTTACTATCCTAAATCTTTATCTGAAACAGACCCTGTCTGCTACATTTGACACAGCTGCCCGCACCTGCCTTTTAGCGTTCTCTGGCTATATCTTCATCTAGTTCTCCACGGTTCTCTCTAGCAATTCCCAGGCTCTTACGCCTACCCACCCATTTAATGCAAATGTCTACAGGGCCTTTTCCTTGGACAGTTTCTCACATGCACCCTTGGTAAGCTCATCTACTTACCTGATTTTAACTACCATTGTTTGAAGATTACTCCCAAGCCTGAATCTCTAGCCCAGACCTCTCTCTTGATTTCCAGATCCATATCTATCACTACCTTCTGGATTCTCCACTTAGATGTAGCAAAGTACCCCAAGTTCAATGCCTCTAAACCCCATAGCCAGGTGTGGTGAGACACGCTTGTTGTCCCAGTTACTTGGGAGGCTAAGGTGGAAGGATCACTTGAGCCTCGGAGTTTGAAGCAGCAGTGAGCAAGGATCATGCCACTGCACTCCAGCTGGGGTGACAGAACAAGATCCTGTCAATAAATACATAAATAACCCTACTTCTTGCCCTGGTTTTCCCTGCATCAGTGAGTGGCCCCACCATCCACCCACATAACTGAACCATAAACCTCAGAGTCACCTGAGTCCTCCAATTCCCTCACTTGTGGTAGGCAGAATTCTAAGACTGACCCCCCCAATGACTCTTGCCTTTGTATATTCTCCTCTCTTTGAATTTTAATTATGAGTTGCCATTCCCATGATTATGTTATGTTTCATGGCAAAAAGGGCTTTTTTAAATGTAATTAATGTTACTAAATTAGTTAACTTTGGGTTAATCAAAGGGGAGATTATCCAGTTGGGACCAATTTAATCACATGACCCCATTAAAAGCGGAGAATTTGCTCTGGCTAGTGGCAGAAAAGGAAGTCAGAGAGATTCTAAGCATGAGAACAGTCTGATGTATGTTGTTGGCTTGAAAATGGAAGGGGACATGTGAGAAGAATGTGGGTAACCTTTAGAAGCTGAAAACATTTCTCAGCTGACATCTAAGAAGGACATGGGAATTGAAATCTGCCCCAAACCTGAACAAGCATGGAACTAGACTCATCCCCAGAGCCTCCAGAAAAAAAAGCCTATCTTATCTGACACCTTGACTTCACCCTTGTGAGACCCTAAGCAGAGAATCTAGTCAAGCCTTTAACTCTAACCTATAGAACTGTGACATAATAAATGAGTGTTGTTCTGAGCTGCTATGTTTGTGGTAACTTATCACACAGTAATAGACAATTAATACACTCTCAAATTCAATTAATCACTAAGTTCTCCAGTTTCTACCTCACAAATATTTATTGGCTTTGTTTTCTCCTTTTTTATTTCCACTACCGCTGCCTCGATTTAGATCCCTCTGTTCTCCTGCCTGTACTACCACACAGCCTCTATTTGGACTCTTTACTAGTTTTGTCTTCCTGAAATCCAAAACAACAGTGATCTACTCAAACTGCATATCTGATCATATAATTCCCCTGCTTAAAATCCTTCAGTGGGGCCTGGCACAGTGGCTAACACCTGTAATCTCGGCACTTTGGGAGGCTGAGGCAGGCAGAGCACTTGAGCTCAGGAGTTTGAGACAGCCTGGCCGACATGGTGAGATCCTGTCTCTACAAAAAATACAAAAATTAGCTGTATGTGGTGGTCCATGCCTGTAGTCCCAGCTACTCAAGAAGCTGAGGCTGAGGTGGGAAAAATCACTTGAGCCCAGGAGGATGAGGCTGCTGTGAGCCAAAATCATGCCACTGCATTCCAGCCTGGGCAACAGTGATACCCTGCCAAAAAAAAAGAATCCTTCACTGGCTTCTGTTAACACATGGTAACAATCAAGTTCTGATATGAGTTGGCTCTGTGCCCCCACCCAAATTTCATGTTGAATTGTAATTCCCAATATTGGAGGAAGGACTTGGTGGGAGGTGACTGAATCATGGGGACAGATTTTTCCCATGCTTTTCTCATGATAGTGAGTGAGATCTCACGAGATCTGATGGTTTAAAAGTGTTTGGCACTTCCCCTTTGCTCTCTCTCTCTCTCCTGCCACCATGTGAAGAAGGTCCTTGCTTCCTCTTCACCTTCTGTCATGATTGTTAGTTTCCTGAGGCCTCCCAGTCATGCTTCCTATTAAGCCTGTGGAACTGTGTGTCAATTAAACCTCTTTTTTTTTTTTCATAAATTACCCAGTCTCAGATAGTTCTTTATAGCAGTGTGAAAATGGACTAATACAAGTTCCTTAACACAGTTTACAAGATCATTGCTAAATATTGCCTTTGCCTTCCTTTCAGCTTCGTCTTCTGCTGTGTCTGCCTAGCACGTTACCTGTAATGCAGGGTTTCTCAACTACTGTAGACATTTGGGACCAGATAACTCGTATTTTGTGGGGGGAAGTGCTGTTCTGTGCAGTGTAAGATGTTCAGCAGCATCCCTGGCCTATACCAACTAGATGTCAGCAGCACCCTTTCCCTAGTTGTGACAACCAAAAATATATCTACCAAGTGTCCCCTGGACAGCAAATTGTCCTAGTCGATGACAACTGGGCTAATGATGAAGACCTGCTGTGGCTCCCTACACCCAAGTTGCTTTTTATCTCATGAGCTACCATTACAAGACCTGAAGAGGGTAGAATATGTGGTATTGATTATGAAAGTATTCTAAATCTAGGAAAAATTAGTAAGACTGGAATTCTAGAAGCTCCTTTTTCTGCTCCTTTTTCAAAATAAGAAACTTTGGTGGTTTGGAGGAGAATCTGTGACCCACTTAATTGAAGGTCCCAACCGTTTAGAATGCATCTTTGATTCTGGAAAGTTAGGAGGGCCAAGGTAGGACTCAGATAAAAAGAACAAGAAAATAGCTTCTTAGGATTTGTTCTAGCTTTAAGAAAAGTTAATAAAGAAAGCTTCATGTTTCCTTCTATATTGTTTAGGCAAGAACTCTGGGGGACAAATATCTACATAGAAAAGAAAAGACTCTGAATTTCTTTGTTTGGAGCATGCCTTGGGGTACATGTTTTAGAAACATGAGTTTGGTGGTTAGGGGATAGGACATCAAGAAACCTCAACACCCAGCAATTCTATTACTAGATATATATTCAAGAGAAATGAAGATATATGTCTATACCTAAATCATGCACAAATGTTTATAGCAGCATTATTAATTGGCAAAACATGGAGCAACCCAAATGTTCATCAACAAATGAATGGATAAATAAAATGTGGTATATCCATACAATGGAGTATTATTCAGCGATAAAAAAGAACAAAGTACACATAGATACATGACAGAACATGGATGACCCTTGAAAATAGTATGCTAAGTGAAAGAAGCTAGTCACTTAGCATATATGTATGAATCATAAAATATGATTCATTTATACAAAATGTTCAGAAAAGGCAAATCTATAGAATTATGAAGTAGATTCATGGTTGCTTAGGGCTGTGGGGGATAGAGGGTAGGAGAGGTAATAAAAATATTCTAAAATTGACTTTGGTGATGGTCACACATATCTGTGAGCATATTAAAATCATTGAACTGTACACTTTGAATAAGGGAAATATGTGATATGTGAATTATATCTCAAGATGTTACAAAAGAAAATAACCCCAACAATTTTGGACATCTCCTTACTCCCCTCCCCCAATCCTGTTTAGCATCACCAGAAGGGTATAGGATATGCGACAGGGAAGTTCAGATAGTTCTGGGTGGGAACTCTAGGAGTCTAGAACATGGCAGGGGCCCTGTCAAGGAACAATAGCCCATTTTAGCCTCTCCTATCAAGCCCCCTGTTCTACCTACGAAATGAGACTAAGCCAGCCTTACTAATACAACCTTAGAGTATTGCAGAGTACTTGTATTGTAGAGTATTGTTGAGTAGAGTACTGTTCCACAACCTCTGTATAGGAGAAGCTCCTGTGTTCCATTAGTTCACAACCACAGTTCTTAAAAATTCTAAAAACCTTTAGAGGGCTTGGCTATATGAACCACTGCTCATATTTAGTTTAAATTAAGAAAACTGCCTTATCTTTTCTTTTCAACAAATAGTGCTAGAAAAATCAGATATCTATGTGCCCCTCCCTCAAAAGAACCTTGACTCTTAACCTGTACACAAAATTTAACACAAAATGAATCAGAGATTTAAATCTAAGAGCTAAAAATATAAAACTTCTAGAAGAACACATGGGAGAAAATTTTTGAGATGTTGGGTTAGGTAAAGATTTCTTAGATATGACACCAAGGTATAATGCATAAAAGAAAAATTAATAAATCAGACTTCATCAAAATGAAAACTTTTTTCTCTTGAAAAACTAAAAAAACCATTAAGAAAATGAACACATGCTACAGACTGGCAGAAAATACTTGCAAATCACATATGTGACAAAGGACTTGTATCCAGAATACATAGAGAACTCTTACAACTCATTAATAAGAAGCCTAATAATTCAATTAAAGAATGGGCAAATGATCTGAATAGACATTTTTCCAAAGAAGATATACAATTGTCCAATAAGCATGTGAAAACGTGTGACATCATTAGTCACCAGGGAAATGCAAACAAATCAAGAAAAACCACAATCAGATACCACTTCACACCCACTAGGATGGATCTAATAAAAAAAATAAATGATAACAAGTGTTGGTGAGGATGTGAAGAAACTGGAACTCTCATACATTGCAAATAGGGATGGAAAATGGTGCAGCCACTTTGGAAAACCATTTGACAGTTTCTTAAAATTTTAAACACACTATACAGCCCAGCAATACAATTTTGAGATATTTACCCTAGATAAATGAAGACATATATCTATATAAAAATCTGTACATGAATGTTCACAGTAGCATTATCACAATAGCCAAAAGATAGAAACAACCCAAATGTCCATTAATAGATGAGTAAATACAGTGTGGTAAGTTCATACAATAGAATGTTATTCACCCATAAAAGAAATGAAGTACCAATATATGCTACAATATGGATGAACCCTGAAAACATTATGCTAAGTCAAACAAACCAGGCACAAAAGGCCACATGATTCCATTATTATTAAATGTCATGAATAGGACAATCCTTAGAGCAAAAAGTAGATAAGTGATTGTTTAGGGATGGGGAAGTGGAATCAGAGAACTAGAGGGCAATGTCTAAAGGGCACAGCGTTTCTTTTAGGAATAATGAAAATATTCTAAAATTGATTGTGGTGATGGATGCAGACCTCTGTGAATATACTAAAAGCTGTTGAATCTTATACTTAAAATGAGTGAGATATATAATGTGGGGATTATATTTCAATAAAACTGTTTTTAAAAACTGTTTTTGGAGACAATGCTTTTTCTCCCACTTTGAGGGAATGACAATAATGAAACAGATGAAAATAAAGAACTAAGAAGAAAATGACTGTTGCTTCAACAGTTTTCAATGGAACAGCCTGCATCCCTGGATAGATCAATCCCCACCTGATGATCTCTTCAGTCTACTCAAGAAATAGCAATGCATTTAGCACCAGTGCTAACCACCCCCATTAGCAATAAATCTTCCCCAGCACTGAAAATAGCACCACTGTGATACAAATAGCTTAATAATGGCACTGTCAAACACTTGCCACAATTTTAGCAGGCTGACTTTTGTCTTGCTTTGTTTTGTGAGTCCTCTGCCCTTTGCTCCTTATACCATTCCACAATGTAAAGAAAAGGGGGTCAAATGAAAATTACAAGTTTGAAAATATTCTTTGGTGATGTCATTGCAGGCAGCAAGAAAGATCTGAATATAAGAATTATGCAAATACCATTTAGAGGCCATCCTGGAAAGCAATGTATCCACCACGGTAATTACTACATCACATTGGCAATCTTTAGGAGCACAGAGAGGTGGAGTACATTCAGAAGAGTGAAAACATATCTAGACAGAACCAACTCTATGAGATGAATACTCTATTACTGTGAAACTAGAAGGACTCTTACAGGTCATATACTAAGCCTCCTTAAAAAATTAAGGCCCCAAAAGAGATGTGATTGGCTCCACATTACATAGCTAGGGAAGAACAGAGTGAAGACTAAAACTCAGGCCTCTGAATCCCAGCCTAGGGCTCTTTCCACTTGCTGAATGCTAGACAGTGACAGACTAGTCAGTACAAGAGACTGGAATTCTATGCCAAAGCTTTTGATTGAATTGGCCAAGTCACACCTCTATCACTGCTCAGAGCCAGGAGCATCTCAACAATAATAAAACTCTAAGAGGATAAATTACTGAAGAAATAACTGATCACCAGGTTACACTTAGTCCTTTCTTTCCAGAAGGGCAGTATATTCAATGTTTGGCCACTCTTTTAAAGTGTGAAATCTACCACCATGTATGAGATGGTAGTTTGCAAACTGTCTCCCTTCACAGAGCCCAGCCTGGCTTTCCACCTTTGTTTTATTACACTTCATGCTCAAGCCAATCCTCCCAAAGCCTTTCTCTAGGAACCTCTGAAAGGTTGGGGAAGGAGAATTTTGGTAATAAAAACATCAACTTTCCAGCCTTAATCTTCTTAAGTGAAGACCGATGATAAATGACCTCCCTCTTGGTGCATAATTTATGCCCACGTGGCCTTTTCTAATGAGCCCAACGTTGACTGACAGGGTCGTAACACTAGGAGAAGAGAGAGGTTGACTCTGAGAGAGCTGGAGGCCAGGGAGTATAAATAAGATCAGATATTACTGGGGAAAGCAGAGATAACAGGGAAGAGAAAAACTGGCTGTGTAGGCAAACGAAAAACACGCCTACCTTGGTAAGTGCACTCAACGTTTCCAAGGTTAAATCCAATCTGTCTTCCTGTGTTTCCTGCAATTGCCTTTGTGCTTACAGCACCCAGTTCTTTTGTATGGCAACGTGGAAAGGGTAAGTCTTTCCTAGAATACTAACCAGCAATTGAAACATCCTTCATGCTCTCATCTGTGTATTATGCATCAACCATTTCCTTAAAACCCCTGTACTAGTTTCCAAGCCTATGGATAATCTTGGAATTGGCTTAAACCTCTCCTCTGTTATTCTGAGACCTGTAATCCCAGGTCCAAGTATTCGGTGTTATAAAGGTACAGACAAAAACATAAAATAAATCCATCCAATTGAAAATTGGCCTAACAAAGCTAGAACGAGCACTAAAGGCCATACTTATGCCTTAGGCATGTATATTGAAGCAATAGTGAATCTTTTCTTGCACAGATTCTGGGTGTGGACAAAACTGAATCTAGAGATGTCTATCAGTGTAGCATGAAAACGGACGATGTGAAGACCAGCTGCACCCCTGTGTATGAGGCCAAGAAGCTGAAAGTCTATTATTAAAGCTCTGCAATTAATTTCCAGGCCAGGACATGTATCTATTAAACTACTACTATCATGTGAACCAGAAATTTGGGTCCTAGTTTTTATGTATCCATGACTTTTATGCATGAAAATCAATGTGTACTTTAGTTATGGAAATTAGTAATTGGATAATTTTGTCAACACTCTACAACCACTCCAGCTGCCAAGGAATCAAAAGAACACTTTTCACCTGCAAGTGAACTCACATGCATCACCATCCAATCCTCTATCATGTCCTCTTTGACCTCTTAGAAATCTATTTTAATCCCTGGGAGTAGCCAGAGCCCTACCAACTACTTCTTATACAATATTAATAACTTCTTATTGAGGTGAGGAATCAATTGGGGTGTCTTCCTACTAGTAATGGTTGGCTTTCCTGTCTACACAGACCACAAATATCTCAGAGGCAAGAGGTCAGGAAACCAATCTTCCATAACATCAAACATAAGCCCTAAAAAGATCAAGGGCTCTAAAAGACACATCCAAACAAAATAAAAACAGAAAGAAATGAGCCATGTCTGCAGATTGCTTGTCAATCAGTGTAAGCCAATCAGTCAAATGGTACACACAATTACAGAAGCAACAATAAATTTGCAATAACCAACTGGGCTCTTTTAGCTTATCATTATTTATACGAAGAGGGAAAACCACTTGGTTTGGTCGATTTGGAATCCATTTATAGTGAACACTGAAATCAAGCGACGGCCTTGATTTCACGAACAAATCACTCCATAACAAATAGCCTTGACCATACTTTGTTCTTTTCAACTAAGTGCCTTGTGTCATGTGTAGCCAAAAACAGGCATTGGAATCTCATCCAAGCAAGTCAAGCTATTGCAATACATGTGACTTTGGTCTCCACGAAAAGGATTATATTCGCAAGCACACGAATACCCACTAATAAAGTAATTGACAGGTGTTAACATTAGAGCTGTCATCACCAGACCTGGGAAATGAGCTGAGCTCCAAAATTTTGAATTTGGCAACAACTTTCACTATACCCAGCATCTATTTTGTAATTAGTAGGTTTGTCCATGTACCCCCAAATTTTATTTAATGTCCTTTCTGTAACAAAACAACAATGTTTAATTTGTGGTTACCCTGTGCATACCAATCTTACCATTAAAGTTATGGTAGTTAGTTCCTAATCATCAGTGTTTTATGTAAACAACATTTTCTTTTCTTTTCTTTTTTTTTTTTTTTTTTTTGAGGTGGAGTCTCGCTCTGTTGCCCAGGCTGGAGTGCAGTGGCACCATCTCAGCTCACTGCCAGCTCCACCTCCCAGGTTCCCACCATTCTCCTGCCTCAGCCTCCCAAGTAGCTGGGACTACAGGCGCCTGCCACCACGCCTGGCTAATTTTTTGTATTTTTAGTAGAGACGGGGTTTCACTGTGTTAGCCAGGATGGTCTCGATCTCCTGACCTCATGATCCACCTGCCTCAGCCTCCCAAAGTGCTGGGATTGTAGGCGTGAGCCACCGCGTCTGGCCTATGTAAACAACATTTTCTAGTGCACTCTGTGTGTGTGTGTGTGTGTGTGTGTATACATACATATACATATATGTATGTGTGGGTTTGTGTGTGTGTATGTTTCATTAAAAATGTTTGTGGTTAAGTAGGATTGGGATGGATTTCCTTGCTGTAGAACTTCTCAGAGCATTCAATGTGCCAATGAGTACTGTGAATCTCTAAGAATGGCACATGATTTGCAGCATTTCACAACCTTATTTGCCCACAGAATTCTTTTTGGAGAGCTTTTTGAGGTGGGGACATGGAGACATTTCTCCTTAGAATGTATTTAGGGAAATGCTTTAAATGCCTGCCCTCAGTGACTTCCAAGTAAACCACCAGTTAGAAATCACCTGGGTGGAATATGCACTCCTTTGGAAGCCCCCTATCTCTTCTGAAAGACCTAAGGATAATGTCCGGGGAATTGAAAGAAGAAGGGTCCTCAAAACATCTACCTGGGCCTTGAGAGAATCTGTTTATGTCAGTTCATTCAATCAACAAACATTTATAGAGCATCCATAATATACCAGGAGCTGAGCATTAATTAAAAAAAAAAAAAGGTTAGGATTGCTTTTACCCTCCTTAGTACAGACAGAAATTTTCAAAGATAAAGTGACATTTGAACCAGGTCTTATAAGATAACCTCCATGGGTCAGGGTGGGCAGAGGAAGATGTTTTAAAGAAAGGGAACATATATACAGAGGTACAGATGCCTGAAAGGGCATTGTTCAGATCCACTGGGCACTGCTCTATTTCTCTATATAAATGTCATATCATATACTGGCATTTTGTAATGTGTTCCCCAAAGAAAGGGAACTGATGCTTAAAGGAGTTTGAGAGAGCTTGCCACTCTGCATGACCTGCTGAAGGACAAAACCCTGTGCATCACTGGACTGGAGCTTGCTTCCCTAGAAGATGGAGGTGTCCCTTTATATATTATTTGGAACAAAATCAGAATGCCAAGGCATGGTGTATATTCACAAATGTTGGAAATTTATAATAAGAATGATAGAGATAAAGTAGGGGGAAGAGGCTAGGCGTGGTGGCTCATGCCTATAATCATAGCACTTTGGAAGGCCAAAGTGGGCAGATTGCCTTAGCTTGGGAGTTCGAGACCAGCCTGGCCAACACAGTGAAACCCCGTTTCTACTAAAATACAAAAAATTAGTCAGGTGTTGCAGCGTGCATCTGTAGTCCCAGCTACTTGGGAGGCTGAGGCAGGAAAATTGCTTGAACCCGGGAGGCAGAGGTTGCAGTGAGCCGAATTCACACCACTGCACTCCAGCCTGGGTGACAGAGTGAGACTCTGTCTCCAAAAGTAAATAAATAAATAAATAAATAAATAAATAAATAAATAAAGTGGGAGAAAGAGAACTAACATTTATTAATATACAAAAATTGCCAAAAATCTCATTTAATGATGAATTGTATGCATATATATATATATATATATATATCCATGTGTCAATTTACAAAGTGCTTTCATATCCATTATTTGATTTGATCCTCATAAAAGCCCTGTGAGCATGGTCAGGGCAGGTGTGATCAGTCCTTTTGTACAGAGGAGGAGCATGAGGTTCAGGACAGTTAAGTGGTTAAGTGACAATATCAAGACTAGAGTCCAAATCTTCTTAATCCCAGTCTTATGTTTTTGATTTGCATATTTCTATATTACTTCACAAGGCTGAAGGCACAAGGAATCAGTTTTATGCCTAATATAAAGAAACTCTAAAAATCACAGCTGTTGAACAGTGAAATAGGCTGCCTTATAGTCTTATAGAGTGATTGTAGAGGATATCCATGCCTTACGTGGAATATTAAATGTCATGGCTTCTAAAGTCATTCTCAACTCTGTGATCCAATGATTCCAAACTTTATATGTCCTATTTCCCTGAGATGAGGTTTTGGCAATCAGGCCTATACTTAGACAGCTCCTGTTTATTACATACATACATGGTGCTTAGAAGATAGATACTCTCAGAGAAATGCTTGGGAATTGGAGATTTTCCCAACATCACAGACAAACCCATTGCTTTGGTACAACAAACACAAGTCAGGTATAACCAATGCATCCAGGTAGCTCTCAGATCACAAAATGATGGGAAACAAAAGCCACATATTTCTCAAAATTGCGAAGTACACAGTACATGGGTGGATTTCCCCTGAAACTTAAAATCTTGGAGCACACATTATTATCAGAAATTATAGGAGGAGGCACAGGTCTGCATTTGAACACTCATCAGTAACTTTGATATATAGTGAATCCGCCTTTTTAGAATCTATATAGTTGTTTAAACACCAAAGGCATTTTAAGAGGTAGAATATACGGACTGATTCTAATCCACACTTGTCTTTTCTGATGGGAGACCAGGATTCTCTTTAGAGCCAACAGAACCAGCCACTGTTCCAATTCCCTTGGAACATTTTTGTTGTATATTTACAGCTCCCTATGCTCAAGAGAATGGTGCATCTGTCTGATGGAGACGCCTGGCTGCATTCTTTCCCAGATATTAATATAGGTGGCACTTTAGTAGTATAACCAATGACATGAAGAACCTGATTTGGAGGGGGAACAGATGGCAGCATCTTTCTTGGGCTAATTTTAGGATCCTGAAATAGTCCCTTTCTCACACAAACCATCAGTGGAACCAAATTAAGACAGCTATGTCATATGGAAAAGAGAAAGAGAATAAATATGGTTTAGTGTGAGGCAAAGACAACGAGCCAGAGGCTTCAGTACTTTCCCCGCATCTGACTTCTTTCAGAGCATATGAAAGTCACTTCAACTTCCTTTTACCAAAATTGATGCTGAGCACCAATGTGAGGGTATCTAAAACGTAATGAATGGGAAAATATCATTTCAGTCACGTGTATTGAACAATAAAGAATGCATCATATAATAGCTAAATTAATATTCATAAGAATTCATAGAACCTAGATTCTAACACATCTTTCATAGCAGATAAAGAAGGTGAGGCTAAGTGACCATTCTGCAAGGTAAATCAGAAGCAGATTGAATTTCAGAGCCTCAGATTCCTGATTCATTGTTTTGCCTGCTGAAAATACATTTTCTCCAAATGAAACACATAATATCAGGTTGTGATGATGAGATGTGGAGGAAGAGTCCATCTACAAGAAATGATATTTTAGGTGTAACATGATCATGTAAGAATTTAGAAAAAAATGAGAAAAGTACTTTGAAAAAGTACCTACCTGTTTTCCGTCCAGAGTGTAGAGTTTTTTGACAACGCCGGTCTCCAGTTTGATGGCTTCCGTGATATCAGTGAGAACTTGCTCAAAAGAGTGGGCTGTCTTCTTGTTCAGAAGCACACGCACAGCCTTCCGAGGCTTCACCCCACTGCGGATGATGGTAACCAGCTTGGGGCGCACAAAGTCCTTGTTCTCCCTGGCCTGCGCACTGTTGCTGCTAGCCAAGGACTGGGGGGCTTTCATATTGGCAGATGTTTTTACGTTGACAGACCAGTTGGGATTGACATTCTTGGTGTACTCCACCTTTTTGAAGAAGTTGTCTGAGGAACAGACATAGCTTTCCCCTAAGGCAAGAAATAAGTGATTAGGTGATTAGTTTAATAGCAGATATATGGATTATTCTAACTAAACAAATACACACTAACACTGGATTGGAACTTTTCAATAAATGGTGATATTAACCAAACTTACGTGCAATTCCTAATTGGGCTAAAAACTTGGCTCATCCAAATTCAAGAGTAATTCTCAAAACATCCTTCAATATAATGGCACACCTAGTTGAAGAACTCTGTAAAGCTAAGGGTTCTAAGGACAAAGAGCATGTCTAAATTTAATATAACAAGTGGAGTTCCAAGTTTGATACGGTTTTTTTGGAATTTAAACATTTATGTTAGTTTCTAGGATGTTTAGCTTTCAGGGGCATTGCTGGAGCATTTTTAACATCTCTATTTCTTAAAATCCTTGTCCTATTTTTGGACTCAAAGTCCCATCCCTTTGTTATATTATGAACCAAGGAAAACTTTCAAATTTAAAACATTTTTATGCCAAGTTAAAATGAACCAAGTAACCTTGTATATCAGGCATACATACATACTTGATAAGAAACCAGATTGTCCTTTGCACAGAGTATATGGCCAAGTATGGAATATTGAAATGTGAAATGTGTGTGCATATGTTGAATGTTTATATGTGTGTATAAGTGTGTCCTCTACTCCTTACACTACACTAGGTAGAGAAACTGTCTAAATAACAACCTGTACATATAAACACCCTAGCTCTTGCTTGAAAAAGACTCTCCTGTTTCTACCACTCACCCTTCATCTTTCCATCCTCTCAAAGGATGCACATAAGATCTGTGTATTCAGGGTCATCTTCACCAGTGCTCACCCTTGGCTGCCACAAGTAATGAGGTAAAGAAGTAAGAATACGTTATACAGCCTGATTTATGGATTGGAAGGATCTAGTGTAATTTTCACATTTACCTTGGGCTACAGGAAATGACTAATATAGCCGAAGAAATGCAGGAATCAGAGGCAAGAGGAAGGGATTGGATACCTGGCACTATGAGCTGAAGAAAATAGGAAGAGAGATAGGCTCAGCCTTGGGGAGAGAATATTGGAAAAGGTTGAATTCATTGAGTAAAACACATTAGCTTCAAGGTATCTAGAAGTTCATTGAGAGGTTGAGCTGCAGAAACAGTGTGATTTAATCAGGCTTAAGTTGTTGGTAATAACCCTAATTAAATAAATAAACCCTAGCCAGTGCACAGAAAGCATTAAACACAATTATAGTCTGATGGCTCTCCTTTGGTCTCAGCAGGAGAACTGCATTCAGAAACACCAGGCTGATAATTCACTCCCTTTGCAAATATTTATTGCTTTGCCATAGCACCAAATCCTTTAAGACATGTTAATGAATAAATTTCTCAGTAATGCTAAGAGAAGTTTCAGTCAAAATCTCTAGGGTACCTTTGAGGACATTTGTGTGTGTGTGTGTGTGTGTGTGTGGAGGGAGAAGGTAATTGGCATCCAACATAAGCAAAGTGGCTTCCAAAGCTGCCCTTAGTCCCAGAGTTCTATCTTGACAAGGGGACAAAGGGATGATTTTAAGTGAGGATAGGCACCCTTACTCACTTGGTGCATACATGGACACCCAGGATGAGATGGTCAACACCCCAGCCAAGAGAAGCTCTGATTTCTCTGACTCCCTTGCTGGTTAATTCAACTGAACTCAAGTGATTACAGGCTGGGGTCTTTAATTTTTGACTTAAAAGGATGAAGGAAGGGGCCTTTTTAGTGTCTCCATATATTCACAGCCAATAACCCCCATAACCCTAGAAATGGTCTCTTGACTTAGCAGTTCACCAGATTCATTGCCACCTTGCAGAAGGTCACTGCCTTCGAGTCAGATGTTTTCCATAACTTGTCATGTACTTTAAAACTGTCAGACAACTGGTGGTGTGGAAATGTGAAGCTATATATTTATGATTTCACTCATCCAGTCTCCTCTGGAGAGTCAGCTGTGTAGCCCTATTAGGACTTTGGACTTTTTTGCTCCCATCTCTTAAACCTCTTAAGCCTCTGAAGTATGAGTATGATTAACCATCTCCAGATGAAAATGAACATGATGACTGACAGTTAAAGTATCACATAGCACCCAAGAACTTTCCAGAGGGCCCAGCCCTCAGCCAAATCTATGTTGAGCACCTTCCAGTGGTACATTTTAGTCACTCCACTCTCTCGTTGGGCTGAATATGGAGTAATGGAAAAAGCGCAGCTGATGTGATGTCAGTCAGAATGGGGTCCCCAACACTTCCTAGTTGTGCACTCTAACCTCCCTTCGCTTCAGTTTCTTCTTTGCAAAGCAAGGGTGATAATAAGAACACCTACCTTGTGGGGTTGTTGTGGGGCACAAATCAGATGATGGATAAAAAGTGCTCAACCCATGGCCAGGCGCGGCAGCACCTGCCTGTCATCCTGGCACTTTGGGAGGCTGAGGTAGGTGGATCGCTTGAGATCAGAAGTTCAAGACCAGCCTTGGCAACATGGTGAAACCCCATTTCTACTAAAAACACAAAAATTAGCTGGGCGTGGTGGCACATGCCTGTAATCCCAGATACTGGGGAGGCTGAGGCAGGAGAATCGCTTGAACCTGGGAGGCAGAGGTTGCAGTGAGCCAAGATCATACCACTGCACTCTACCCTGGGTGACAGAGACAGTGAGACTCCGTCTCAAAATAAAATAAAATAAAAATAAAAATGCTGATCCCAGAACCTGGAGCATAGTAAGTACTTGATAAATTTCTATTATTACTAAGCCCCTAATCTTACGGAATAGAGGAGAGAACAAGAAGGAAAGAGCAAAGAGGAAAAAAAGGAAGAAATTCCTGAGAGAAAGAGACTAAAAAGAGGAATAGAAACTGAAGAGAATAAACAAGAGAAGGTATCAAGGACAACCATCTAGGAACTGAACTGTGAGTACAATACGACATGAGCACTGCTGGGGACCTGTGATTCAAGGATAAGATTTCCTGCTGGTCGGGAGGAGGCTTCCAGTTGTGGCAAATGCCAAATATAGGAGATTTATGCTAACACCCAGCAAAGCCACTGCTGCCACAGCAGAGGCCCACTGAGGGCAGGATATTTATCATTGTCAAGAGTGATGACTCAGGAGTCACACAGACCTGGATTCAAATCTCAACTAGGCACTTAAAAGCTGTGTGACCTCAGGGAAATCACTTAATCTCTCTGAGTCTCAGCTTTGCCATCTCTAAAGCAAAGATAATGCACTAGGTGACACCTGAGTCCCTTCTAGGTCCAAGAGTCTATAAGAAAGAATCTTCTTCTCTTTTCCATCTCAAACAGGCTTGAGAAAACAAAGCTGTTAGGATAATTAAATGTTAAGAAAATAGCTGCCCACCTCCAAGGACTCTCCACTTCTATGCTAGAAAGACATCAAATACGCTTCTTTGCTAGACTAAGACTTCCTTGTTCTGATTTTGCCAGCATTTTCAATGTCTGCTGCCAGAACTCAGTGCCTCCTGCACATCCTGCTGCCTGGCACTTGGAGCTGGATGAGGTGTGTCACACCTTTACACAGCTGGGTTCCCATCCTGCCACAGCTTCCAAGGGCTATTTCCTACCAGTTGGGGGCCTAGAGGGAAAGCTGGCTTCAGAGCCAAGCAGGGTGCAAATTGGCTGGAACTAAAAACTGGCTTTAGGGTAAGGGGGTAAGGGGTGAAATCATGGAAGCACAGCTGAAAGGGCAGAAATGAAACAAGCTGTGGGCTCGAGATGATCTAATGTCTACCTCCCTTCTCTTCAAGAAGGCTCCATTTTCAAAAGCATTATATATATATTTGTATCTTCTCAGCACAAAAGCACTTCTGCCTGTGTTTTCTCCTCTTCTCCAGGACTTCCTGACTCCAGAAGGAATATATTAAATGACACTTTACTGTATTATATTAAAATATTAAATGACATTTGATTATATTATCGTATCTATTAGCAATGCATCCCTCCCAGGTATCTTAAAATTCTTGTGTTTGACAATGTACTCACTTTAGTAGTTAGAGAATAAATTAGTGAGAAGGTGGATTCATCTCATTGAAACATATGAACTATGGTAAAAGAACTGGATCATAGCCAGTGTGACTACACAGCTCAGATTTTCTAAGACTGTTCCAATTGTAAATATTCTGTCCCATGGTCTGTGTAATAACTCTTGAATTTGTCTCAATTTGAGTTCAGAAAAACTGGCTAGACATAAATGATACCCCCAAGGTTGATCTGGATACTTACATACAAGAAAATGGGAAAAGAATTGGACCCGACATAAAGGGAAAGAGAAAGATTCTTAAAAAAAAAAAAAAAAAGACATGACAAAAGGAAAACTCACCAGTGGATTTTATTCATTGACCTCCTTGGGATACAACTAATGAGGACCACATCCTACATGACTTCACTAAGACCCTCGGTGTACCCAAGGACTGTGGGAAAACTGACATCAATAACCTTTGATCCAAAATGCTGCCCTTGATACTTTCTGTATCTAGCAGAAAACTGTAGACTAGAGACACTAGACAAAGGAGTGCCACAAGGCCAGAGTGATTATTAACCAATCATTTTAAACTTTCATGTATTTTTAGGCTAAAGATGTAATAATGTGGCCATTTGAAAACACAGTGAGTTCTATGCTCTATTATTCCTTTAAGATGTAAAAAGAAAAAAATAAAAACAGATTTCTGCATGTCTCAAAACTCCTACCACTTTAGTAAGGTGAATGGAACCATCAAGATCACCCAGTCTAATATCTCCCAAGTCTAAGTGCTCATAAAAGTCATGTGAGGAGATTTGTAAAAACACAAACACTGGGTCCCTACCCCTGGGGATTCTGATTCAACAGATCTTGGGTGTGGCCCAGGAATGTAATATTTTTCTAAAGCTCTGAAAGATTTTGAAAGGCAGCCAGGTTTAGGAATCACTGATGATTACAATCCCTTACTAACATCATTGTCATAATCATTATTATTATTATTTCCATTATTAGTGTTTTTACATCACTAACAATAATAGTACCCGTTGCTATAATTTTACCTTGTCAATGTGTTTCCATATCTATTATTTAAGTCTAACTTTACAACCACCCCGATGGATAGAGAAGGCAGGTGTTACTAGTCCCATTTTACAATTAAAAATATTACTCACAAGAGATACACAAATGTGGTGGTCTACATATACAATGAAATATTATTCTTCAACAAAAAGGAATGAAGTGCCAATACATGGACAACATAGATAAAATTTGAAAACATTGTTCTAAGTGAAAGAAGCACAAAAGACCACATAGTATTTGATTCAATTTATATGAAGTGCCCAGAATAGGCAAAAGTGTGGAGACAGAAAGTAGATTAATCATTGTCTAGAGCTGGAGAGAATGAAGAAAATATTCAGTGACAACTAATTGGAATAGTGTTTCTTTTTGAGGAAATGAAAATCGTCCAAAATTATGTTATGATGATGGTTGCACCACTTGATAAATCTTCTAAAAATCATTGTACGCTTGAATGGGTAAATGTTATGTTATGCAAATTATACCTTAATACAGTTGTTTGTTTTTTTAAAGAGTTATTTTAAAAATAATTAACATGAGTCACATTAATGATAAGGACAAGTCTATGATCATGTAGCTAAATCAGCTATAAACTAGGATAACTCAAACAATAATAACTACCTTTTATTAAGCACTACTGTGTGCCAGGCAGAGTAATATACACTTTATATCCACTGTCTTGTTTAATCCTCAGAGCCATTATTCCCACTTTACAGATGACAAACTGAGGCTTAGGGAATCTAGATGGTTTCCTCAAGGTCTTACAGGCTAGCACTGACAGATCCTGGATTTGAATCAAATCGGAGTCCAAAGACTTCTTTTTTTCATTATAATCTGCTGTTTCTAAGACTAGAATTCAATACCCTGATATTTCACGCTGGGAAGTCTAACTGAAAGCAATGTGTATGACTTTTTGATCTTTCGTTCAACCTCTTGTGAAGGGGAACAAAGTCAAAGGACTTCTGTCCTCCATTCCCAGATGGGCAGTTCTAAAATATAAAATAGGTGAGAAAAAGACACATTGTCTTCATCCTCCTCATCCCAGTGCCCTTTCCCATTTGGCTCTGTGTCAGTGGGAAAATTGATCACATTTCTTAACACTATCCCAGAGATAGCCCTGAATTTTCTTGACTGAATAGGCAGTACTCAGGACTGGAAGGGTATTGAGGTCCACTGTGCCTTGTAGTTGTAGATGACATGTGAACAAATGCAACTGAGCCCTATTCACACTTCACATAGTCCGGGAATTCGCCAAGAAGTACCACTGCACCCGGGAGTGACAGATAAGAGGAGTTCAATCTAATATGACTCAAAGGGAATCAAGGCAATAGAAAGCTGCAGTCTTTTCAAAATTACATTTATTGCCTACCTATGTTGAACAGAGATTATCACCAGCCCTCTCGTAATACACCAATACACACACACACACACACATATCTTGGGAAAAAAATCAATAGTAAAAAATGGATTTGGGGGAAAATTTTGTGCATATCACCTCTCTTATATCAGACACAAGAATATTCTAATACTTGGTCTGAATACAATGTCACTTGGTTCAGTACTCTTTCCTAATGTCTATTGTGGTCTTTAGAATATCACAGTCCCTGGACATGAGGACATATTGGGTGATACAGGGCGCTTTGTCTGTGAAAGTTTTTATGGAGAAATCCCTGAAATTTGACTGAGATGTGGATTTTACAGTGACAAAAGACACCCTAACAATTACTCTGTTGGACAGCTCCCTCGACCTAGCTTCAAACCCTTCGAGGTTGCCGTGACCCTCCTTTATTTTAAGACAAGCACTAGGATGGCCAATCCTTTGATGGTCAGGAAGGGCCTAGGATTAACCTCTGCCTGTCCGTTGAGCACATGATGAAATAATCTAAGCTTCCTGCACATTGCTTTTCAAGGTCATCTATGTAGAAAAATCTCGGCTGGGCACGGTGGCTCACGCCTGTAATCCCAGCACTTTGGGAGGCCGAGGCGAGTGGATCCTGAGGTCAGGAGTTCGAGGCCAGCCTGACCAACATGGAGAAACCCCATCTCTACTAAAAATACAAAATTAGCCGGGCATAGTGGCACATGCCTGTAATCTCAGCTTCTCGGGAGGCTGAGGCAGGAGAATCGCTTGAACCCGGGAGGCAGAGGTTGTGGTGAGCCAAGATCATGCCATTGCACTCTAACCTGGGCAACAAGAGCAAAACTCTGTCAAAGAAAGAAAGAAAGAAAGAGAGAGAGAGAGAGAAAGAAAGAAACTCGAACTTGAACCCTGAGACTGAGATGCAGCAACCATATGGACGCTGTCTCTTATAAGTAACTGGTCCCAGTCACTTTGCCTGACTACTTGGGCAACAGCAGCTATTTGAGAGAAGTGGGGTCTTGTACAAAGGAAACCCTCATTCTCCTTTGTCTGGGAACATAAGAAACTTAGAAGCAGTGAAGCAGAGGCAGGTTTTTCCCATATCAAATCCTTTAAGGTGCTATTTCTCCTTCCTTGATAGTTATTTCATAATTTGGTTACTCTAGAGATCTACCTGCTTTAAACTCACCTTTGCTCAGGGAAAGAAAGGAGTGAGGAGAGTGGGCTGGATAATGGGGAAGGAGCTTGAGGAAGAACACATTAATTATCACCAATCCTTCAGGCTGTTCTTTAAAGCACTGTATTAGGTCAAATTGATCACATGTGTTATATCCACCAATTTAAAAATAGGGAAGCATCCTCAGTATAACTGATTTGATAATATAGAATGTTAAAAAATGTGACCCAAGATCTATTTTCTAAATGACCATGAAGAAGACTCTATGGCTGGGTAAGTTCCAGTAAGAGGTGGGATTTTCCCTATTTTGAGGTGGGTACACAGGTTGTTGGGATTTTTGGCAATCTACGTAGAAAATTTAGTTGCCATACAAAAATCTAGAAAAGTTATAAGGGGATTTAGGTATAGTGAGTCAATTCCTATTCTAACAGGAATGGTCTTTATTAAAATACCACACATACCTACAGCTTTCTTTGGTATTTCTCCCAACGACCTCAGCCTTAGGGACACACCCTAAAGTAGGCTTTTTAGAAGCAACAGCTGAGCAGTAACCACTTACCTAAAAGAATAATCCTCCGTGAATATGTCCAGGAAATTCTGCTCTTAAGGTGCTTATTTCCAATGAGTTGCAATTCACAAATAATTTCTCAGCAGTTCAAAGAAAATTTGGGCATAATATTTTCTCTGTTAACCCAACCAAATGTCCTTCCTTGTTATACCCGTAATGATTTCATGTTCTGCCTCAATAGTGCTACTCAGAGTTAATTATGAACAAAATCTAGAGTAAATGCTACAATTAAGATTTTCCTTTTTATACCCTGGCAGATAAGCACAATGCATGATCACCGCCACTCACACTTCAACCTCAGCAGAGACTGAAGGGTGATTACTAATGGTTCTGTTGATGTCTATAGCATTAGAAATTTGAGCATCCATCAACCCGGTGTTTTGAAAAATACATTGCCTAATTTTTTTCAAAGCAACCCAAGAATGTAACCATAATCAATGATACCACCTCCCACCAAGGGCCACCACCCACTATTTAAATTACCTTCCTCCAGTTCATCCATGCTTCCGATCTTCCTGGATCCATCAATGGTGTAAATGTAACGCACTCCCTGAGGCAGGTTGATGTTGTCAGACAGAGATCGTGTCAGGTCAGCCAGCAAGGCGTCAAAGCTGCGAAAACGGTCAGAGGACACAGCGTACACAATCCCCTTGAAGTAGCGGTCCCCATTGCGGTAGAAACGTACCTTCTTGGCTTTCTTCTCATTACTCAGTGCCTGCAAGGTTCTGGTTCGGTAGAAGCTACAGTGGGCGCTGTGAGTGGGGCTAGGCAACCCATTCATCCGGGAGCCTCGCATGTTCCTGGATGTCTTATCTCTTTCGTCAAAGTGTCCAAAATCAAGTTCCATATTTTGGTGGAACCTCAGAGACCTGAGCGTTGGAGAAAGGGATGGGGGTGAAGAGAGGCAAAAACAAAAAGGGAAGGGGAGAGGGAAAAAAGAAGGGATTTCAAATATTAGCCAGATCCAAATCTGCAATCTGCTGCTTGTGAAAAGAACTGGTTGAAAAAAGCCTGTGACCCATCTGCTGCTTGCCCCTGACCTGCAGGAATATTGATCTTAATAGAGAAGAAGGAGGGGCTGGGCGGGGGTGCTGGTGGTTGTGGGGGTTGGGAGCAAGAGATAGAGAGGGAGGCACTCTTGGCACTGTTCCAGACAGAGGAAAGGGGGAGATTTTGAAATAGCTGAAAATCCTGAGACTTACTGACAGTGGCTCCTATCAAATTGTAACTTCGGGCTAAATACATTAAAACTGGCATCTGTTTCCTCACACATGCCCACATGACTAACAGTTGTAAATGAATCCATAGCCTGACAAAATTCCCCTTGAAGAGAACAGAAGGAGCTAGCCAAGGTTAGCATCTCCAGCTTAGGAAGCAGTCTTTGCATCTCAGTACAATGACTATGAAGGGGGAGTGTTTTCATTTTATTCCAAGCCCTCTTTCCTACTCTAATGTGTGCATCCCATCCCCCCAGAATAAACTAAGATTCTCCTTTAAAGGGATAGCCTCCAGGGAACAGCCAGTGTCTTTGTGCTATTCATCAAACCCTTTCCCCACCAAGCTGGTGCAGCTATCCGACATTCATAAGAAACAAGCTAGGGGGAAAAGGGATTAGAAAAATAAGTTATTTAACAAGTTATTAGCTCTGTCTTCCCCCGGTACCATTTGTTCACAAAATCCTTTTTTATTTTTTTTCCCCAGTTGCTCCACCCCCTCCCCACCGATGCAGCAACACCTCTTAATGGAATAATTTAATTGTTGAAAGATTCACAAATGAGTCTCCGAACAGCATATGGGACCTTTAGAAGGAAGCACACCTTTCATTGTTCTGGGTTTCTACCCTAATTGAAGTGACATTTTACCCTCACAGCAGGCAATTCACCCCAAACTCGTATATTGCCCAGGTGCATTAGCTGAGGAAAAGATGGTCATTTGTCAGGTTTTGCTTTTCTCCCTTCTGTTGAACCTCCTCCCCCACCAAGAACCCCAAACAATCAAAACATGAAACCCAAAACAACTGAAGCCCCAAATGCTAGCAAATGTAGTGACATCCTAAGAGCCAAACTATTAACATGCATCTCACAGATGGAGATAAAAGGACTCACAAAGCAAGCAGGGCTCAGCTGCTACACACTGCCACATCAATATATTTGCAAGAGACCAGGAGGACAGGAAATAAGAAAGACTGATGCCTAATGGGTTTGCCAGGCTGAATTCCCCCTTTTTTCCAATGTCACCATGACCTATGCTGAGCTCATCATTGTCTCTGTAAGACAACCTGCAGTGGTAAGAGACCCCACCTCCTCAAGGCAAGTAGCAAACATTTCCCCAGGCATGCCAGTAAGGCTTTGCTTTGCTTTAGGATCAGAGGTAGTATTATTCTAAATTAACATCACAGTGAAAACAAAGGAACGTCAAACTCACTTTTCCAAAGGAAAATCCCAGGTAGAAGCTTAGGGAAAAAATCGGATAGAATAAGGCAAAAAAGGAGAAGAGGAGACAGAGAGAGCAGGCTTTGCCTTGTGCTTTTCCCGTTTGACATCTGTTACATTCTGCTTGAAAATCACTTAAAAGCCCCACTCACCGGTTTTCTGCTGGTTGGGTGGAGATGCTGAGAGAAAGAAAACCAATCTCTCTATGCCTTTGTTGTCTGAGCTCCAAGCAAGAAATTCCTGCCAGGGTGGATAGATGCCTTCTAGGTCCTAGTGCCTTGTCCAGCTTCACCCATGTAACTCAGGCTTAGTGAATCCCCCCAACCTCCTATGATTAATTACATGCTTTTAAAAAAATTCACAGGCTGCATTAACAGCTAAAAAGGTTTCATTTATAACCAACAGGAAATTGCAGGGTAGCAAAAAGATTGCGCAGACAAAATCCGAATGCTCTAATGAGCAATGTGCTAGCCCTTTCTTTTAGAAAACTGGCAATTTCACTTGGCCAAAACCTTGGCCTAATCTGCCTGGGGGCCAGACTCAGACAGCCAATCCAGGCTTCTTAGAAATTGTAGCTCTCTTCTTTTTACCCTCTTGAGTGGAAAAAAATAAATAAATAAAATCTGCAGATTCTTTAAGGCAGTTTAGCTCAAGTGTCCAACAACTGCTTTTTTTGGTCTTTTTTTTTTTTTTATGAAGTCAACAAAGTAGACTAAGAGGAAGTAGGATAGGAACAAAAAAGGGAAAATAATTCTAGAATATTATGGAAGACAGAAGTAAAAACGACACCCCAAACCTTTTAGCCTATTGTAAGAATTTGGTTAATGAAAGGTTAGTGTGGCATTTACCTTTGACAGTTTGGAAGTTCAAACCCAACCCAAAGACCTTTCTATGTGTAGTAAATCTGATGGCTACAAAACAAATATTAACAGATTTCTCCTCAAACTGCTTATTTGTCACTAACTGACTGCTTTATATAAAATACATTACAAAAATCTCAAGAAAGCATCCAAATTGAACTAATTAGATCAGGCCGAACTATAAAACAAAAGAGAAAGGTGAGAGGTTGAATGGGGTAGGGAGATGCTACCATCTTCATAATTGAGGCTACATGCATCAATATGTAGCAGCCTTGAACTATCATGGTTCTATTTTTGCTTGGTTTCCAGGAAGCTCAGAGCTAATACCATGCTCAGTAATTATTTTATATCTGATTCCTAGTATAATTAACACTTCCTTTTATATAGTGCTGTTGATCTTTTGTATTTAAGCACTTTCTCTGCATGTGTTTTATTGTAAGCTGCAGTCAAGTGGGATAAAAAATATGATTGTCTTTCTTCTGTGAAAGGTGTTGACTCAGCAAAGCCTGGAGCTGTCTGTTAGTTGAGTGGACAGCCTCAAATGTGCAACTTACCTAGTTAAGTCCCCCCAACAACTTGCTGCTGATTTCTCGGTTACCATACAAGTACCTCAGGGGAATGCATGTGTCTGCCCTGTTTTCCTGCATGTGTTGTTACCTTACCTTACCTTGTGGCAATGTCATGAAAAATCAACATTATTCAGTCTAGAGGCAAAGAAAAATCAAGGAATAAGGACAGGAAAATATGGAAATTCCAACAAGGTTAATGTCTTAAAACTTCTTTCCTGCACATCATAAGCATTCAGTAAATATGTAGCAATTAATTTTGCATCAGAACTCAAAATCATTTTATTTCTGGTGAAGATACAACAATGGATGGGATAATAAAACTTAAACACGAACCATTTGAAATGTATTTTAGAGGAAATTTCCTCATAATACAGGCTTTGCAATGCTACTGTGGAAGCTGAAAAATGTCTTTATGAGACAGCCTAGGATAAATGACTTTGTTTGCTTTTTATATACCAGAGAGCAGAGGGAGAGGCAGGATCAATATTTCCTTGTTTGAGATATGTGGGCATTAAAAGGTGTTCCTTAAAAACAGGAAAAAAAAATTCTGTGGGCAAAAATGTTTGAAAAGTGATGTACTAAACAAAGAGAGTTTTGCTTATCGTAAAATTTGTCAGGGCCCTTAATATAAACTATAAAATGTGTCTCAAAAAGAAAACAACTTGGTATACAGGGCTTCCACTTATTTTTTAAAGCTCAGAACATTTTGGTTGCCCCAGAACATGCACTAATGTTCTGCAGGGATAAAAAAACTTTTGCAAAAATTGGACTAGATTATCTCACAAAGATATTTCTTCTCAAAGAACTCTCAGCTACTTACCAAGACCTTCTTTCTCACTTCTTCAGAGGAAACAGGCCACTGGCAAAAGAGAAGGTCTCAGATGTGAGTCCAGGGGAAAAGTACATCTTTAAATATGGAAGTCAACTTTGAAGGTCAAGGGAAAGTCACGGTTGAGGGCTCAATGGAGCGAACTGATTTAAGAAAAAGAATAGCAACTCCATGTTGGAAATGTAGCAATAAGACCTTTTGATTACTTACCATGTGCCCTTACCATGTGCCCTGTACCACAGGCAAGACAGTGAAGGAAACATCCATCACTGCCCCTGAGGGGCTTGATGCCTCATTGAGGAAAAGAGATAGCACAAGACTAAGCATCTTGCAAAAATCATGAAGAAAGGCTTAGATCTTTCTTGATATACTGCAGTCTGGGTTAATCAAACTCAGCTTAAAGAGCAGGGTTGAGAAATCTCTCTTCCATCTCTCTCTCTCTCACGTACACACGCACACACACATACACAAAATACCAAAAAATTGTTAGTTTATGTTACCAATCAGAAGCACAAAGAGTAGGATCCAGTGTGGGACAGAGTAAGCAAACAGGAAGTGAGGTTGGAACATATTACAAGATTGTTTATGCATAGGGCCTTTATTGAGAAAATCATAAAACTATCGAAGAACATAACAGAAGCTGTTAATAAATGTGAAGTCAGACCAGACTCATGGATAACAAGATGCAATGATGTCAGATAACAGTCCTCCCCAAAGTAATCTATACATATGAAGAAATTCCAATAAAAGCCCCAACAAGAATTTTTGTGAAACTCAAAATATTACTTCAAAATTTTTGTGGAAGAATATAAAACTCTAAGAGTAGCCAAGATCATTGTAGAAAAGAGAAATCAGAAGCCAATATCTGCCCCACAAAAATTTGTTATAAAGCTATAGTAATGAAGATAGTGTGGTGTTGGCCTATAGGACAGAAAAAGATTAATTAAAACAGATATCAGCATAAACAGGAACTTGCTATATCATAAGGTAATGCTGAAAGCATGGACTCTAGAGCCAGGCTGCCTAGGTTCAAATTCTGATTCTACTAATTATTAGCTAGGGACCTTGGGTGAGGTACTTAACCCTCTGTGCTTCACTTCACCCGTCTGTCACACGAAGGTGATGATAATAACAGTAGCATTCTCAGTTGTTATGAGGATTAAATGAACAAATATATGCATAGTGCTTAGAACAGACTCTGGCATATAGTATGTATAAGTATTAACTTTTATTATCCCCCGAATATTCATATGTCAACTCCCTCACTTCTTTCAAGTCTTCACCCAAAGGTTAACTTCTCAACAAGGCCAACCTAGACTACCTGATTTAAAGTTACAACCTTCCCTCTCAACCTAGCAGTTCAAAATTTTTTACTCTCTTTATTTTTCCATAACATTTATCATCTCCAACATACTGTATAATATACTTATTAATTACATATTTCCTCAAGGTATAATATAAGCTTCAACAGGGTAGAAATAGTCTAACAGTTTTAATGGTATATATAAGTCACATTACCAATAGGACTACTTTTGTCTATATTTTTAATATTGCATTTATGTGCCTAGAACAATATCTAACACACAATGGGTTTGGGTATTTGTTGAACTGTATAAAGTAAGGAACTCATAGAGTATTCAATAGATAGTATTAAGTCAATTAACTTTCATATTAAAATAAACAAATTAGATACTCCCCTTACACTATACATAAAAATAATCTCCAGATGTTTTAAAGACCTGAATAAAGAACAAAACTTTAAAATTATTATAATGAAGCAAAAAAGGGTTCCTTTAAATCTTTATGGTAGAAAAGAATTTAAGACACAGAAAGCAGAGATCTTATATGAAAATATTGATAAATTGATTTCATAAAAATTTACAGCTTCTAAAGGCAAAAGACAGCATTTAAACATTAAAAAATAAATAATAGACTGAGAAAGATATTTGAAACTTAGATATCTAACAGAAAGTTAGTGTCCTGATATCTATATATGACACATAGATGTTGATATAGTTTGGAATTTTGTCTCTGCCCAGTCTCATGTTGAATTGTAATCCCCAATGCTGGACCTGGTGGGAGGTATTTGGATCATGGGGGTGGATCCCCCATGACTTGGTGCTGTCTTCCTGATAGTAAGTTCTCCAGAGATTTGATCATTTAAAAGTGTGTGACACCTCCCCTCCAACGCACTCATGCATGCATGTTCTCTCTCGCACACTCGCTCTCTTATTCTCTCGCTCTCTTGTTCTCTCACTCTTGCTCTGGCTTTTGCCATGTGAAGTGCCTGCTCCCACTTTGCCTTTTGCCATGACGATAAGCTTCCTGAGGCCTCCCCAGAAACTAACATTGGAGCTATGCTTCCTGTACAGTCTACAAAACCATGAGCTAATTAAACCTCTTTTATTTATAAATTATCCAGTCTTGGGTATTTCTTTATAGAAATGCAAGAATGGCTGAATACAGCTATATATAAAAATATATATGTAAAGTTGTAGGTACCATATATGTGTGTGTGTGTGTGTGTATAGCACTATGAGCAGTAGTCCAAACAATTTCATATGAAGTCATCCTAGCTATCGTCCTCCTATCAGTCCTATTGATAAGTGGTTCACTGAACTCAGATCACGTAGGACTTTAATCGTTGAACAAACCAACCCTTAATAGCAGCTATACCATTAGGATGTCCTGATCCAACATAAAGGATATGTTTACCTCACCAAATAAACACAGCTCTTAGAACCTCATGTGCAGTTACCAATCGGACATTTTCTCTATCCCAATAACCATAAAACAGAAAACAAGTAGCTTTCATCTCTTTACCCTTAGTATATATCCTAAGTATACCCTCTGACATCAGTACATGATTAGTGTCTTATTTCAGCAGTTCACAAGCTTTCTGGATCTCTAGCTTAATCTAGCACGTTGATCATCATACCATCCCAATGGACATAATACTGATCGAACCTGTAGGGTTCATGTTATCCAACAGATCCAGTGGTGCTCAAAAATATCTATAGCAGCTCAGGTTGTTATATAGAGATGGTGGCAAGTCCTAATAGGAGAATCATTTGTGTAACCCCCTCCCCATCCCTCAAAGGTTTTGAAGAAAAGCCTCTTATATTGTAAAGTAGCTCTTGATTTTCTTGTGTGTTCTAGGCAAGAATTTAATGCCTGACCATGGGAAACAGAATGACCCTGGAACCCAAGCTTCCCATCGTATATGGGTTTTATTTGATCTGCCAGGACATAAAGTTGAACATGCACAGCAGCGTTTCCTTTTCAAATAGAGCTGATATTTAAAATCAGGACTTCGCATGTCCTAAAATTTTTTGAGAAAGTAGACATTTTATCTGTAGATGTCCTTGCCCAGCTACATCAGAGCTTGGTTAATATGGCTGACGGATAAAATGTCCATGATGATAAGGGTGGAAGATACATATAGCTAAATAACATGAGGTTCCTCTTATCAAAAAACTAGTCTGGCTACAGCCACTGCTGAGTGCCCAGTCTGCCTCTAGCAGAGACCACTGCTGAGCTGCTAATTTGGAACCATAACCCAGTATAACCATATGCCTACCTGGTAACAGTATAATTACAACTGTCATTTGGGAGGCAGATGTTTGCCCTCAATGGAATAGACAACTATTTTTTATACATGCTCACAGTGGCTGTCCACAAGGCTTCTGCCATACCACCATCCGTGGATTTACTGAATATCTTATTCATCGTCACAGTATCTTTGCAACATTCGTTCTAATTAAATAATTCATTTGTCAGCCAAAAAAGAGAGACAGTAGCCTCATATTCATGGGTTTCACAGGTCTTACCATGGATGCCATCTCTCAGAAGCAGCTGGCCTTATTGAATGGTGCACTACGTAACACCGAATCAGTTTATGGCCTTAACTGGAAGGCTACACCTTGTGAAGTTGAAGTACTGTTCTATAGATATAGTTGTGCTCTGAACTAGCTGCCTATATTTCTCTTACAGCCAGGCTATCAAAGAATGGAAATAGAGATGGTATCAATCATTATTATGCCTAATGACCCACTCACAAAAAGTTGCTTCACTCCCTGCAACTTTGGAATTGGTATGGTTATGGTTTTTAATTCCAAAGGGAATGATATTTCCATCACTTGAAAGTTAGAGCAATCCAATAACGGCAAACTATCAAAGGCTCAGTTTTTCTTGAAATAAAAATTGGGATGATGCTACAGGGTAAATAAACAAACAAACAAAAAACCCAAACAGACAATCAAAATAAAAACAAAAATCCCTAGCAAATATGGAGTATGTAGTGGAGAAAGAAAGTTATAAATGCCACAACAACCATATGAACAAATTAACTCAAAATTAGTCAAAGGCCTAAAGGTAAGAACTAAAAACTAAAACTCTTAGAAGAAAACAGGGGTATAAATCTTTGTAACTGACCTTGGATTAGGCAATGGTATATTTAGATATAATACCTAAAGCACAAACAACTAAAGAAAATATGAATTGGATTTTATCAAAATTTAAAGCTTTTGAGTATCAAAGGATACCATGAATAAATGAAGAAGACAACATATGTAATAGAAGAAAATATTGGCAAATTATATATTTAATAAAGGACTTCTCTCCAGAATATAAAAGAGCTCTTGCAACTCAACAATAAAATGACAAACAACCCATTTTGAAAATGGGCAAAGGATTTGAATAGATATTTCTCTAAAGATGATATACAGGTGGCCATTATGCACATGAGAATATGCTCAATTCCATTAACCATCAGGATAATGCAAATCAAAACCATAGTCAGACATTATTTCACAGCTACCAGGATGACTAATTTTTTAAAAAAAATACAGACAATAACAAGCATTGATGGGGATGTGCAGAAATTGAACCCTCATTACTGGTGACAATATAAATTAACACAGCCACTTTGGAAAATGTTTTGGCAATTTCTTAAAAAATTAAACACAGAGTTACAACATAACTCAGCAATTCTACATTTAATTCTGCATAATCAAGAGAAACACAAACATCTGTCCACATAAAAACTTGTACTTAAATGTTCATAGCAGCATTATGCATAATAGCCAAAAAGTAGAAACAACTGTCCACCAACTGATTAACAGATAAACAAATTATGGTATATCCATACAATGAAATATTACTTAGCCATAAAAAGGAATAAACTACTGATACATACTACAACGTGGATGAGCCTTGAAAACATATGCTAAGTGAATGAAGCCAGGCACAAAAGGCTGCACATTATATGACTCTATTTATATGAAATATCTGAAACAGGCAAATCTAAAGAGACAAAAAGTACATTAGTGGTTGTCTTGGACTGGCGGTAGGGAGAAAGAAGTGACTGCTAATGGGTATGGGTTTTTCGGGGGTTGTTGAAATGTTCTGCAATTATATAGTAGTTAGTGATGGCTGCACAACCTTATAAATATACTCAAACCCACTAAATTGTGCATTTTAAAGGAGTAAATTTTATGGTGTGTGAATTGTATCTCAATAGAAAAACTATAAAAATTTATACATAAATGTTTGGAGCAACTCTATTCATAATCTGCAAAAAAGTAAAAACAGCCTAAGTATCCTTCAACCGCTCAAATAAACAGATAAACACTCTGAGCTACATCCACACAATAGATTGCTACTCAGCAATAACATCAACGAACTACTGGTAAGCACGACAACTTGGATAACTCTCAAATTCTTATGCTAAGTAAAAGATGTCAGTCTCAGTAGACTGCATAGTGTAGGATTCCATTAATATGGCATTCTAGAAAGACAAAAAATAGAGACAAAGAACGTAGCAGTGTGTGCCAGGGGTTAGGTGTGGGGTGAAGGTGTGACTACAAAAGGATAGCACAAAGGAAATTTGAGGGGTGACAAAAGTGTATTTGATTCTAATTGTGGTTCACACAAATTCTAATTGTGTTAACACAAACCTGTACATATGTTAACATTCACACAACTATACACCAAAAAGTCAATTTTATTGCATGTTAATTTAAAAATGAGACGTTTAAATATGGCAAATTTTTATGATTGGGTAAAACTCAGTGGTAGGTATACGGGTGGTCCATCTAGTTTTCTCCGTACATTTTTTTATTTTTTATTTTTAAATAATTCTAGATTTACAAATGGTGGAAAAATAGTACAGAAGCCCATGTACCCTTCATTCAATTTCCCCCAATGGTTGCAAATTAGTAAACTGTAGTACAATATCAAACTCAGGAGTTTGATATTGGCAAAATATATTTAATTCTATGTCATTTTATTTTGTGTATATATTAAGTGGAGCTGCTACTACAATCAAAATATAGAACTATACCATCACCACAAGGATTGCTATTGCTACCTCTTATTAGTCACACCCAATACTCCATCCCTTTATCATTCCTAATCCCTGGACACCACTAATCTGTTTTCCAGCTCTGTAACTTTATCATTTTGAGAAAGCTATGTAAATGAAGTCATACAATATGTAACCTTTTGAGATTAGCTTTTTTTCACTCACCATAATGTTCTTGAGACAAATCCCAGTTGTTACATGTATCATAAATGTATACCTTTTTATTGTTGAATAGTATTTAATGGTAAGGATATACCACTGTTTGTTTACACACTCACCTATTGAGGGACATTTTGGTTGTTTTCAGTTTTGGGCTACTACAAATAAAGCTATGTGAACAATCATATGCAAGTTTCTGTGCAACTATAAGTTTTCACTTCTCTGGAAATGAAAAGCCTAAGATTGCAATTACTGGGTCATATGGTAATTGCAATATATAGTTTTATAAGAAACTGACAAACTGTTTTCCAGAGTGGCTGTTAGATTTTACATTCCCACCAGCAATGTATGAGAGATTCAGTTTCTCTGCCTCCTCACTAGCATCACCTGTCATTTTTTTCTTTATCCATTCTAATAGATGTGCAGTAATATCTTTTTGTGATTTAAATTTGCATTTTTCCAACGTCTAATTATGTTGAACATATTTCCATGTGCTTATTTGTTAATTATATATTTTCTTTGGTGAAATGACTCTGTCCTTTTTACCCATTTTCTGGTGCAGGGGCCATGCTAATCTTGTCCGTATCGTTCCAATTTTAGTATATGTGCTGCCAAAGCAAGCAGACCTTTTACCCATTTTCTAATGGCACTGTTTATTTTTTCTGATTTTGAGTTTTGAGAATTCACTATATATTCTTCATATCAGTCCTTTGTCAGATATGTTGTTTGCAAACAGGTTCTCTCAGTCCATAGCCTAGTTTTTCATCTTCTTCACGTGGTCTTTCACAGAGGAGAAGCTGTTAATTTATTCATTTTTTTCTTTACGGATTGTGGTTTTGTTGTCATGCCTAAGAACCCTTCATGAAGCCTAGGTCCTAAAGTTTTCTCTTATCTTATATTCTAAAGTTTTTATAAATGTATGTTTTACCTAATTCCTATGATCCATTTTGAGTTAATTTTTGTATAATGTGTGAGGTTTAGGTTGTAGTTCATTTCTTGGCAATATTTTTTGTTCATGTGTCATTTTTTGTTCATATTTTTGTTATTTTTTTGTTCACATGTCATTTTTTGTTCATATTTTTTGTTCATATGTCTTGCTCTAGAGCCATTTGTTGGAAAGAATATCTTCCATTGAGTTGCTTTTGCACCTTTGTCAAAAATCAATTTGATATATTGGTGTGAGTCTATTTCTGAGTTCTCTATTCTATTCCGTGGATTTATGTATCTATGCCTCCTTCAATATTGAAGTCTTCATTACTGTCACTACATAATAATTCTTGAAATTGGGTGTACTGATTTCTCTCATTTTATTCTTATTCTTAAGAATTGTGTTGGCTATTCCAGGTCTTTTGAGTTTCCATATAAATTTTATAATAATCTTGTCTATATCTATAGAAAATCTTGCTGGGATTTTTGATAGAAATTGTGTTAAACCAATATACCAATTAGGGGAGAACTGACTGTATTGAATCTTCTCATCCACATACAATATATTCCTCATCATTCATTTAGGTTTGATTTCTTTCCTTAGTATTTTGTAATTTTTAGCATGCATGTCCTATACATGTTTTGTTAGACTTTCACTTAAATATCTCATTTCTAAAGGATTGTGTATTGTATTGTAGTTTAAATGTTGCATTCCTCATGTTCACTATTAGTATCTAAAAATGTAATTGATGTGTGTATGCTGATCTTGTATCTTCCCACCCTGCTGAATTCACTTATTAGTTTCAGGAGTTTTTTGTCATTACCTTGTGATTTTCTATATGGATCATCATATCATCTTTAACTAGAGATAGCTTTATTTCTCCCTTTCTAATCTCAATGCCTTTTCTTTCTGTTTCTTGCCTCATGACACTGGCTGAAACCTCTAGTACTATATTGAGTAGCAGTGGTGAGAATGGCCTTCCTTAACTTGTTTCTAATCTTACATAGAAAGCATTCAATCTTTAATGTGTCCCAGAGATTCTGGTATGTTGTATCTTTGTTCTCATTGGCTTCAAAGAACATCTTTATTAAAGCAGTGTGTAGAGGGAAATTTATAGCACTAAGTGCCCACAAGAGAAAGCAGGAAAGATCTAAAATTGACACTCTAACATCACAATTAAAAGAACTAGAGAGGCAAGAGCAAACACATTCAAAAGCTAGCAGAAGGCAAGAAATAACTAAGATCAGAGCAGAACTGAAGGAGATAGAGACACAAAAAACCCTCCAAAAAATCAATGAATCCAGGAGTTGGTTTTTTGAAAAGATCAACAAAATTGACAGACCGCTAGCAAGATTAATAAAGAAGAAAAGAGAGAGGAATCAAATAGACGCAATAAAAAATGATAAAGGGGATATCACCACCGACCCCACAGAAATACAAACTACCATCAGAGAATACTATAAACACCTCTACGCAAATCAACTAGAAAATCTAGAAGAAATGGATAATTTCCTGGACACTTACACTCTTCCAAGACTAAACCAGGAAGAAGTTGAATCCCTGAATAGACCAATAGCAGCCTCTGAAATTGAGGCAACAATTAATAGCCTACCCACCAAAAAAAAGCCCAGGACCAGATGGATTCACAGCTGAATTCTACCAGAGGTACAAGGAGGAGCTGGTACCATTCCTTCTGAAACTATTCCAATCAATAGAAAAAGAGGGAATCCTCCCTAACTCATTTTATGAGGCCAACATCATCCTGATACCAAAGCCTGGCAGAGACACAACAAAAAAAGAGAATTTTAGACCAATCTCCCTGATGAACATCGATGCAAAAATCCTCAATAAAATACTGGCAAACCGGATTCAGCAGCACATCAAAAAGCTTATCCACCATGATCAAGTGGGCTTCATCCCTGGGATGCAAGGCTGGTTCAACATTCGCAAATCAATCAACGTAATCCAGCATATCAACAGAACCAAAGACAAGAACCACATGATTATCTCAATAGATGCAGAAAAGGCTTTTGACAAAATTCAACAGCCCTTCATGCTAAAAACGCTCAACAAATTCGGTATTGATGGAATGTACCTCAAAATAATAAGAGCTATTTATGACAAACCCACAGCTAATATCATACTGAATGGGCAAAAACTGGAAAAATTCCCTTTGAAAACTGGCACAAGACAGGGATGCCCTCTCTCACCACTCCTATTCAACATAGTGTTGGAAGTTCTGGCTAGGGCAATCAGGCAAGAGAAAGAAATCAAGGGTATTCAGTTAGGAAAAGAAGAAGTCAAATTGTCCCTGTTTGCAGATGACATGATTGTATATTTAGAAAACCCCATCATCTCAGCCCAAAATCTTCTTAAGCTGATAAGCAACTTCAGCAAAGTCTCAGGATACAAAATTAATGTGCAAAAATCACAAGCATTCTTATACACCAGTAACAGACAAGCAGAGAGCCAAATCAGGAATGAACTTCCATTCACAATTGCTTCAAAGAGAATAAAATACCTAGGAATCCAACTTACAAGGGATGTAAAGGACCTCTTCAAGGAGAACTACAAACCACTGCTCAGTGAAATCAAAGAGGACACAAACAAATGGAAGAACATACCATGCTCATGGATAGGAAGAATCAATATCGTGAAAATGGCCATACTGCCCAAGGTTATTTATAGATTCAATGCCATCCCCATCAAGCTACCAATGAGTTTCTTCACTGAATTGGAAAAAACTGCTTTAAAGTTCATATGGAACCAAAAAAGAGCCCGCATTGCCAAGACAATCCTAAGTCAAAAGGACAAAGCTGGAGGCGTCACGCTACCTGACTTCAAACTATACTACAAGGCTACAGTAACCAAAACAGCATGGTACTGGTACCAAAACAGAGATATAGACCAATGGAACAGAACGGAGCCCTCAGAAATAATGCCACACATCTACAACCATCTGATCTTTGACAAACCTGACAAAAACAAGAAATGGGGAAAGGATTCCCTATTTAATAAATGGTGCTGGGAAAATTGGCTAGCCATAAGTAGAAAGCTGAAACTGGATTCTTTCCTTACTCCTTATACGAAGATTAATTCAAGATGGATTAGAGACTTAAATGTTAGACCTAATACCATAAAAACCCTAGAAGAAAATCTAGGTAGTACCATTCAGGACATAGGCATGGGCAAGGACTTCATGTCTAAAACACCAAAAGCAACGGCAGCAAAAGCCAAAATTGACAAATGGGATCTCATTAAACTAAAGAGCTTCTGCACAGCAAAAGAGACTACCATCAGAGTGAACAGGCAACCTACAGAATGGGAGAAAATTTTTGCAATCTACTCATCTGACAAAGGGCTAATTTCCAGAATCTACAAAGAACTCAAACAAATATACAAGAAAAAAACAAACAACCCCATCAAAAAGTGGGCAAAGGATATGAACAGACATTTCTCAAAAGAAGACATTCATACAGCCAACAGACACATGAAAAAATGCTCATCATCACTCGCCATCAGAGAAATGCAAATCAAAACCACAATGAGATACCACCTCACACCAGTTAGAATGGCAATCATTAAAAAATCAGGAAACAACAGGTGTTGGAGAGGATGTGAAGAAATAGGAACACTTTTACACTGTTGGTGGGATTGTAAACTAGTTCAACCATTATGGAAAACAGTATGGCAATTCCTCAAGGATCTAGAACTAGATGTACCATATGACCCAGCCATCCCACTACTGGGTATATACCCAAAGGATTATAAATTACGCTACTACAAAGACACATGCACACGTATGTTTATTGAGGCACTATTCACAATAGCAAAGACTTGGAATCAACCCAAATGTCCATCAGTGACAGACTGGATTAAGAAAATGTGGCACATATACACCATGGAATACTATGCAGCCATAAAAAAGGATGAGTTTGCGTCCTTTGTAGGGACATGGATGCAGCTGGAAACCATCATTCTTAGCAAACTATCACAAGAAGAGAAAACCAAACACCGCATGTTCTCACTCATAGGTGGGAACTGAACAATGAG
>NC_045445.1:42609975-42612394 GCF_002776525.5 Piliocolobus tephrosceles | reverse complement strand
CAGACAGTCTAATATGATATCTCAACTACAAAGAGAAGCATATAATAAGAGACTTGCCAAACATTTAGACAAAGAAAATCCTATGAAATATAGACAAAAAGACTCAACAAATTAAAAGACTTTCACTACGGTAACAGTCCTAAGAACACGAATATACAATAATAAGCTCAAAATGATAAGAAAAGATATCACATCAATGAAAGGTCAAGCAATTATGAAAACAATAATAGGCAAATATGAAAACTTAAGAGACTTTTAAAAATAAATAATAGATGAAATTAGAGGCATGAAGGACCAATCAAGACATTTTCACATTTTTCTAAAAGAGTTCCATTGAATAAAATTGGAGAAAATGAGTGGGGAGCAATATTTGAAGAATAGCCAAAAATAAAAACCTCTTCAGACACAAAATCATTAATCCTCAGATTGAAAGGACCTTCTGATTGCCAAGCAGGATGACTTATGAAAACAAGAAAAGTAATTTTTTTAAAAAGACTTAAAATTAGACACACCACAATGAAATTTTAGAGCATCAAGTATAACATGAAAATACTAAAAGCATTCAGAGAGAAAATAAAGACCACCTACAATGGAACAAGAATCTGTTTGACATCAGATTTTCCATTATCAAAATCACATGCAGGAAAGCAATGCAGCAATATCTTCAAACTGTTGAGTTAAAATAATGCTGAAACTTGAATTTAATAATGAGCCAAACTATTATATAAGTAGGAGGGAGAAATTAAGACATTTTGGATATATAAGAACCCAGAAAACTTACCACCCACAGAAACCCTCAGAAAGAATTGTTAGAGAATATACTTCAGCAAGAAGAAAAATAATTTGTGGAAAATAGTGATGTTAAGGGAATAATGCTTAATAATTTATGTATTATTTATGTAAGTAAGAACTAATTTTTAAAATGAGATATAACCTATCTACCATCTAGGAGAAAATTTTGCAAATGTAAGAGCAGTGAAGTGTGTTACCCATAAATTTTACTTGAACCAAGAAAAACATAACATTTTCATTTTACCTCAACAAAGGGGATATGAATACTTATGTAGCTTTTCCAGCCATTTAGAAGAGCATGAGGGGTGTCTGTGGTCACTGGCCTAAGTTAATTCCCAGGAAACAACTTCTAGAAAGTACCTGCTCATCTATAGCTAGTCCCAGGGATCATCTCTGGTCTAAAATATCCTTGTATGAAGCAAAGTGGAAGTGGTTCATAAACTGAAAAAAAAGCAGAAAACTGATCCACACAATAGTGTGCTCAAGAGATTTCATTCTATCAAATAGTTTCTGAGCTTCTCCTATGTGCCAGGCTCTGTGCAAGGGGGAATACAGAAATGAGAAGACAAATAAAGAAGAAGTGGCAGATCCTGCTCTTTGAAGAGATGGCCTTTGTGCTTCAGTCTTTCAGAAAAAATGAAGTATTTTTAGTGAAGCTATTACATCAAGGATAGCAGTAAGAGACAGACCCAAACTACCAGTGTTTTAGGAATCTCAGTGTGGTACAGGCTATGGGAAGATTTTGCACCTTGAAAACCTGAAAGCAGGGAAACCATCTAGAAGCTAATGAAATAATTACAGGCACTTAGTGAAAGTAGCCTTATAGAAGTTGAGAGGGGTAAACATCAGAAATTTGAGTAAGATTTCTGTAATCAAATCCTAGATATTCCATCTTTTATTGCATATTTAAAATATAGTTTTTCCTGAGGAAACCATGTGGTGTGGTGGAAAAAGTGTAGCCTTTAACTGTATGACCCCAAGCAAAATACTTAGTCTCACTGAGCTTCAGTTTACTCAGCTATATAATGTGGGTAAGAATAGAGCCAAACCTGTAGGCAATTTGTAAGAATTAGATGAAATAATGAGTATAAAGTTCTCTGCCCATAGTTGGTGATATTTAATAATAGGCATGATTTATAGACTTGTACTTAAAAATTACCCTACAGACACGTTATTGAATTTTTGTGTGTATGTCACCTATTCCAGTTACTATGGCTGCATAACTAATTGCTCCAAAGCTTAGAAACATGAAGTAATCATTCATTATTATCATGGATCCTGTGGGTTAGAAATTTGGACAAGATGGCCAGGCATGGTGGCTTACACCTGTAATCTCAGCACTTTGGGAGGCCAAGGCAGGCGGATCACGAGGTCAGGAGTTCGAGACCAGCCTGACTAACATGGTGAAACCTTGTCTCTACTAAAAATACAAAAATTAGCCAGGTGCGGTGGAGCCCACCTGTAATCCTAGCTACTCGGGAGGTTGAGGCAGGAGAATCACCTGAACCAGGGACGCTTAGATTGCAGCGAGCTGAGATGGCACCACTGTACTCCAATCTGGGTGACACAGCAAGACTCCGTCTCGAAAAAGAAAAGAAAGGAAAGGAGAGGAGAGGAGAGGAGAGGA
>NC_045445.1:42558290-42609875 GCF_002776525.5 Piliocolobus tephrosceles | reverse complement strand
GAAAAAGAAAAGAAAGGAAAGGAGAGGAGAGGAGAGGAGAGGAAAGAAAGGAAGAAGGAAAGAGAAAGAGAAAGAAAGAGGAAGGAAGGAAGGAAGGAAGGAAGGAAGGAAGGAAGGAAGGAAGGAAGGAAGGAAGGAAGGAAGGAAGGAAGAAAAAAGAAATTTGAACAAGACACAGTGAAAATAACTTGTCTTTGCTCTATAATGTCTGGTCCTCAGCTGGAATACTCACAGGCCAGGGACTGGAATCATCTCTAGTCTAGTCCACTCAGAGCATGACTGGCAGTTGATGCTGGCTGTCAGCTGCGGGCCTCAGTTGCCCTCCATAACCGAGCATCTCTGTGTGATTTCTCTACTTTAGCTAATTTGGTTTGTCTCACATTATGATGGCTGGTGTTGGAGAGAAAAACCTTTTCCCCTACCCTCTAATTTCAGTGTTTGGGGGCCTGAAAATTAAACTGACAACACACATATCAGGAAGAGAAAATAACAAATTTAATTACATCCACATGGGAGTTCACAAAGAAATGTGACTCAAGAAGGAGGTTAGAATTGGAGGCTTGTATAGCATCTTAATAAAGGATGGGGAGGAGCAGAGGGGCATTTCTGAGAGAATAAATGACTTCTTAGAAGGAGAAAGGGCATTTCTCGAAAAACATTTAAATGAGTTTTTAGAGAGATAAATGAGCCCTTAGGAGAACAGGTGAGAGATATCATACTTTTGTGATGTTTAGGTGTGGTGCTTGGGAGTGGTGCCCACTTCTCATCTCCGAAAAAAGAATATTACCTCTCCTTTCCAAATTTGACAACTTCATCATTCTTCAGTTGACAAACTCATAAATGTCATATTTACTAATATGAAATTATTTCCACCCTATAGAATTGTATATGATATAACATCACAGGCCCTTAGTCCTGCATTGAAAATTCACCCATTTGAACAGAGACACTTTAGTATAGGGATTAAGTTCATGCGTTTTGGAGTCCGACAGACCTTGATTTGATTCCTGACTCAGCCATTTACGACCTAAGTATTTAGATCAGTCAGGATGAATTTAGCTGCCAGGGACAGAAAGGACAACTAAGAGTGGCTTAAACAATAAGCCTCTAAGTAGGGCAATTCCAAGATTTTTAATTCAGTGGCTCTTCAGGGATCCACTGTTTTTCACATATCCCTTCTCTCTTCCCCAGTTTATCAGCAGTGCCTGCTCACATGAGCTACAAAATAACACATGTTCTAGGCATTATGTGTAGAACCAACCATTTTAAACAAAAGCTAGGCCATTTCTTCCAACAAATGTGCTTTTATTCTCCATGAAAATCTTTCCTAGAAGCCACTCAGCAGACTTCCTTTCAGGTCATTAGCCAGGATTTCTTCCATTTCCATGCCTTAGCCAATTATTGGCAAAAGGAATGAGACCACTGATTGAGTAAAATTGATCATGATTCACCTCCTTAGGATGGGAGAAAATTCAGTCTCTCCAGAAGATTACAGCTGATGAAAGGAAGGTGAAAAAAAATGGGATTCTGTTAATGAGAAATAAGTGAAAGAAACCAATAAAGTTTGCCACAATACTTAACATATCTGAGCCACATGGTGGAGATCCCCATGATACGGTTTTTTTTCTTTTTACAAGGAAGTGTTATGATCATTAAATAAGATAACAGATAATTCTCGTAAAGTGCTCAATAAATGTCAGCTATTAATGTTGTGACTGATTATGTTATTTTGGCTTTTAATTTGGTAGCTGGTCCTTTCCATATTTCTCTTCTGTCTTCCACAACTTGACATCAGTGCTTTCTTTCATGGTCAGAAGATGGCTACAACAATTCTGCACATCACATGAAGATAATATTTTTGATCCTCAGTTTCCCTATCTGTAAATTGGAGATATTCATATTTACCTCAAAGATTAGTTGTGAGGATTAAATGAAATCATTCATGTAAGAGCTCAATAAATTTAGCTATTATTGTTGCTGTTATTGACATCAGTACCCTCTGGCAAGTGCACAACATGACCCCAAGCTTAAATCAAGTGCTGAACAAATAGTGCTGTTGTTGTAAATAAACATTTGTTTGTCCAGTCTGTGCAAGAAAGGGCCGAGAAACCTTCATGACCTTGGGCTAAGCAAATACCTTACACGTATCAAAAGCCCATATAACAAAAATAGATACCTTGGACTTGATCACATGAGAAATTTTTGTGTCTCAAATGATACCATGAAGAAAATGAAAAGATAATCCGCAGAATGGAGGAAAATACTGGCAAATCATATCGCTGATGAAAGCCTTGTATCCAGAAAATATAAAGAACTCTTGAAACTGAAAAATTAAAAAAAACATTTTTTTAAATAAGCAAACAACCTAAATAAATAGTTCTCCCAATAAGATATAGGAATGGCCAACAAGCACCTGAAAATATGATTAACACCATTAGTCTTTAGGGAAATTGAAGTGAAAGCCAAAATGAGATACTACTTCACACTCACTAAAAAGAAAGAATAGAAAAGACAGATAATAAAAAGTATTGGCTAGGATGTGGAAAAATTGGAACCCTCATACACTGGTAGTGGGAATGGTGCATTTGGAAAACAGTCTGGCAGTTCCTCAGGTGATTAAACAGGGTTACCATATGATCAAGCAATTCCACACTGAGGTATATACCTAAGAGAAATGAAAACAAATGTGCACAGAAAAATTTGTACACACATGTACATTGCAGCATTATTAATAGTCAAAAATTGTAAACAACCCAATGCCCATCAATAGATGAATGGACAAACAATATGTGATATATCCATAAAATGGAATATTATGCAGACATAGAAAATCAAGTACTGATGCATGCTACAACATAGATGAACTGTAAAATATTATGCTAAGTGAAGGAGGCCAGACACAAAATGCCACATATTGTATGAGTCAGTCAATTTTTATGAAATGTCCAGAATAGGCAAATCCATAGAGACAGAAAGGAGGTTAATGGTCGCCTGGGACTGGAGGTAGGGTGATACAGGGAATGATGCTAATGGGTACCTGGTTTCTTTTGGGGGTGGTAAAAATGTTCTAAAATGGATTGTGATGATGATTGCACAACTCTGAATATACTGAAAACTGTTGAATTTAAACTTAAGTGCGTGAATTTTGTGGTGTGTGAGTTATATCTCAACAAAGCTATTTTTTAAAAAAGAATATGTTGGGCCTTGCAATTAATACAAAGATGAATAAAATGCATTTCTTCTGTTATGGCTCTCACTATTTATTAAGATAGTTAAGAAATGCACAAAATTAGCATTCCTGGCTCCATTGTATGTCCCCACCCTTGCTTTTTTTAAATTCCATTTTAAATATATGGTGTGTGTTTATATTTGATTTACCCTTCAAATCACTTCCAATTTCTGGGACGAGATGAACTAAAGAAAAACTTCAAATAATAGTAATACAAGGTAGAAAGTGTTCAGTGCCATAAGAGATTTGGATGGGGACACGTATCCAAACCATATCACCCTCATATGTGCAAGATGGATGAATCTCAAAAACACTACGCTAAGAAGCCTTACAAAAAAGAGTACGTTTTGTATGATTTCACGTATATACGTTTCTAAATCACCCTCATATGGTTTGGCTCTGTGTCCCCACTGAAATCTCACCTTGAATTGTAGTTCCCATAATCCCCACGTGTCATGGGAGACACCCGGTAGGAGGTAATTGAATCATGGGGGCAGTCCCCACTCCGTGCTGTTTTCGTGATAGTGAGTGAGTTCGCACGAGATCTGATGGTTTTATAAGGGGCTTTCCACCCTTTTGCTCTGCACTTCTCCTTGCTACTGCCATGTGAAAAAGGACGTGTTTGCTTCCCCTTCTGCCATGATTGTAAGTTCCTGGGGCCTCCCCAGCCATGCTGGACCCTGAGTCCATTAAACCTCTTTCCTTTATAAATTATCCAGTCTTAGGTATGTCTTTATTAGCAGCGTGAGAACGGACTAATACAAGGGAGAAGTAAAGATCATTTATGGAAAGGGAAAAATAGGAGTGCCCTATCTCTCAGTGAATCTTTGTTTCCCTGATCTACTAATTAACCACAGGAGAAACAAGTCAGAAGACACATAAATGGATCCCAGAGGGACTTCGGTAGAACCAGTGAGTAGCTGTATATTCAAATCTGATGAACTCTGAGAGCCTGGGTTATGTCGAGGACTGAATTCTTAGGTAGTTTGGGCTCTACTGGGCTGTATCATGCACTGGCAGCTAACTCAATGGTAGGATAAGGAAAGTAATGCAAGCCTCTTAAGCTGGAGTGTGCCTGCAACCTGCACCTAACCAGCACTGAGCAAGTGGAAACATGAGATTTGTTTGCCATTAAGCAAGCCTACAGAGGAAAAGTCAGATACGGGTACGTGAGTCTTCAGCATGGCAGCTTCAGGCGAAGCTCAGCTGTTGGCACAGCAGGCACTGGGCTGTCTGCTCAGAAACTGTCAGGAACATTATAATTAAACATCCCCGCCTTTCCCTGACCAGGGCTGACAGCTGTGAGAACAGAGCTGCTAGGAGAGGCACACATATTCTTGAATCAATTCTGATACAGGAAGGGGGTGGGAATCATCCCACCTCCACAATTTCCAGAATAAAGGGCACTTCTATTCCTAGGAAACCCATGAGTCAGAGATTCCAAAGGCATCTTGAATGATAGAAGTTCTTTTCTACACTTTGGAAAAATTGTGGCAGTTTTTAATAAATTTATGTACACAGCTATCTTGTGATCCATCAATTCACCTCCTAGGTATTTAGCCAAGATAAATGATAACATATGCCCAGAAAAAGACTTGAATATGATTGTTCATATCAGCTTTATTCATAATAGCCCAAAGTTGAGACAGCTCAGGTATTCATCAACAGAATAATGGGTAAACCAACTATGATTTACTTATACAATGGAATACCACTCAGCAATAAAAGGGATGCATTATTAATACATGCAAGATGGATGAATCTCAAAAACATTATGCCAAGAAGCCTTACACAAAAGAGTACATTTTGTATGATTTCATGTATGTACATTTCTAAATCAGGAAAAATCTACGGTGGAAAAATTTAGAACATGAATTACATTTGAGAGGGTTGGGGGCAGAAAATAGCTGGAAAGGGGGAATAGGAGGGGACGTTATAGGGTGATGATCATGTTGTATCACTTCATAGGGGTTTGGTTTACATGGGTATATGCATTTCTCAAAACTCAGTGAATGCACATCAAAAAGAAAAACAGAATGGGAAAGAAAATGAAGAATACACGTCATATTGGGGGCAGGGGGGATGTTGGACATTATCAGATTTGAATTTTTAAAAGTCAGTCTGAAACAACCAATTAAAAGTGGGTAAAATCTTAAACAGACATTTTACTAAAGCAGATACATGGATGGAAAATAAGCACATGAAAATATTTTCAGCATTGTTCTCAATGAGCAAAATGCAAATAAAGTCACAATGAGCTATCACTGAACGCTATCAGAATGGCTAAAGTTAAAAATAATGACAATTCCAAGTGCTGATGAAGACTGAAAGCAACAGGACCTCTCATATATTACTGGTGGGAATATAGAACTGTACAGCCACCCTGGGAAACAGTTTGGCCTTTTTTTAAATTAAATGCACACTTGCCATATGAATGAGTAATCCTACTTGTTAAATAGAATTTAAAGGAAGCCATTGTTTTGGACTGAGCTCCTGCACTAGGCCCAACAGACCAGATCAAAGCAGAATTGAGTCACTTGTACTAAGTGCCGTGTAACCAAAATGAACTTAACTCTGGACAGTTTTGAAAAGAACAAGAGATTCACAGCAACCAATCCCAAGGGGCCCAGTCAATCTGAGCAGGTATGATAAGGAAGCCTTCTCTGCTTTAACCCTATAAGGAATGTTACCTGAAGTAACCTGATGTTAACCAATCTGCTTTTCACACTATGATATCAGTTTTCTTGTTTCTGCTTAAACTAACTTATAAAAACCAACTGTTCTGCCCTGCCCAGTGGAGTGCCTTTCTATCTTGTAGATTAGATGTTGCCTTGGCCGGGTGCAGTAGTTCACGCCTGTAATCCTAGCACTTTGGGAGGCCAAGGAGGGCAGATCACTTGAGGTCAGGAGTTTGAGATCAGTCTGGCCAACATGGCGAAACCCCAGCTCCACTAAAAATTCAAAAACTAACCAGGTGTGGCAGCATGTTCCTATAATCCCAGCTACTCCGGAGGCTAAGGCATGAGAATCACTTGAACCTGGGCTGCAGTAAGCCGACATCACACCACTGCACTCTAGCCTGGGCGACAGAGCAAGACCCTATCTTAAAAAAAAAAAAAAAAAAATAGAAGAAGTTCCCTAATTCATGAATTGCTAACAAAATCCAATTAGATCTCTACGCTAATTTGTTGAAATTTTCTTTTTAAACACATTCCTGGGTATTTACTCCAGAGAAATGAAAACTTCTGTTCACACAAAAACCTAGGTAAGCAGCAAGAATGACTTGTCTCTGCTGTATGGTATCTGAGACCTTGGCTGGAATATCTTGAATAGCTGGGGATGACTCAAATCTGGTGGGCTAGAAGCCTCTGGTAGCATCTTCACTCGCATATCTGGCATATGAACTGGGATAACTCAAAGACTGCTTCGTGAAGACTGTTGACCATAGTACCCACAAATGACCTCTCCATGGGAATGTTCAGAAGTGAGCATTCCAAGAGAACCAGGTGGAAGCTGTATTGCCTTTTGTGCCTCAGTATCTGACCTAGCCTCAGAATCCATGCAGTGTCACTTCTACCGCATTCTATTGATTGATACAAATCACTAAGGCCAGCCCAAATTCAAGGGGAAAAGAATTAGACTACACCTCTTGATAAGGGAGTGGCAAGGTCACACTGCAAAAGAGCATGTGGGATATGGGATAAGAGATGTGGTCACCTCTATCCTTGGAAAATATAATCTTCCACAGTGAACAAATAAATCAATCTATGTAGAAATCTAGACAGCCACTGATTTTAAAAAAAACCACCACAACAATATTAAATAATTTGGGATGTTAAAAATAAGATGGGATTGCAGTACATTTGGCTTCAGAGACAGCGCCCAGGCAAGTGAGAGCTGGGTGGGCACTGGGTGACTCTGTGCCTTGCTGATGAAATAATAACTAAACATGGCCAAAGGAGAGCCTAAGAAGCTGAAAGGCAAAATGTCATCATATGCATTCTTTGTGCAAACTTGCCGGGAAGGAGCACAAAAAGTAGCACTGAGAAGATTCAGTCAGTTTCTCAGAGTTTTCTAAGAAGTGCTCAGAGAGGTGCAAACCTGTCTGCAAAAAAGAAGGGAAAATTTGAAGACATGGCAAAGTCGGGTGAGGCCCATTAAAAAAGAGAAATGAAACCTAAATCCCTCCTGAAGGGGAAACAAAAAAGTTCAAGGATCCCAATGCACTCAAGAGGCCTTCTCGAGCCTTTGTCTTGTTCGGTTCTGAGTACCGCCCGAAAATCAAAAATAACATCGCAGCCTATCCATTAGTGACGTTGCAAAGAAACTGGGAGAGATATGGAATAACACTGCTGCAGATGATAAGCAGCCATATGAAAGGAAGGCTGCAAAGCTGAAAGAAAAATATGACAAGGATTTCGCTGCACATGGAGCTAAAGGAAAGCCTGATGCAGCAAAAAGGAAAGCCGTCGGGGCTGAGAAAAGCAAGAAAAAGAATGAAGAGGAGGAAGATGAAGAGGATGATGTTGAGGAGGAGGATGATGTTGAGGAGGAAGATGATGATGAATAAGCTAGTTCTACTGCAGTTTTTTCTTTCTTGTCTGCAAAGCATTTAACCTCCCTGTACACAATTCACTCCTTTTAAATAAAAAAAAAAAATTGAAATATAAGGTTGTGTAAGATTTAACAACTATACAGTGTCTTTTTTTGTATAGTTAGCATGCTACCAAATGTGTAGTTAGCTAGCCCTGTCCTGGTGGTATGTTCAATAGCCACTAATCTTGCCTGTTACAGTACAGTGGTTGCAAATTGGCATGGAAATTTAAAGCAGGTTTATGTTGGTGCACAACACAAATTATGTATGGGATGATAGTGTTTTCATCTTCAGTTCTCTCTGATGCAGCTTATACAAAATAATTATTGTTTTGTTTATTAAATACTAATTTTTAATTGCAAAAAAGTTGCAGCTGTTTTGTTTGACGTTCTAAATGCTTCTAAGTAAATATAATTTTAAAAATTAATATTGTTGTCCTTCCTTTTCATAGGCCTGAAATTTTTCTTCCTTGAGGGGGAAGCTAGCCTTTTGCTTTTGCCCATTTTGTATCACATGAATTATTACAGTGTTTATCTTTTCATATAGTTAGCTGATAAAAAGGTTTTATCTAGACACCCTGCTTCTCATCATGGGAGTAATAAAAGTTAAATTGAGACCGTTTTCATACGTAACTGAATCCCCAAATCTTGATCAGTTGATAACAAACTTCATATAACCCATTTATATTTACAAACTGAAGAGTAACCAAGCTACTCATAGCAAGGGGTTATGAGAATCAAACATTTTGAAAGTCTATTTTTGAAGGACTAATAGAAAAGTATGTTTTAATTTTTGCATGAGGACTCTATATTCTTTCACTCCCATTATCATGTAAAGGTAGTTATATTTTGCAGTTCCTACACTGAAGAAGAACGGAGAATGTATCCCCAAAAGCATGAGCTTGAAATACAAGACCACCATACTGAATACTTTTTTGTTGATGCTACTTCCAATGAAGACTGAGAGTGCTGGCTGTAAAGGTCTTTTCCCATTTCTCTAAATATGGATTGCTCAGGAAACTTGAGACTCTCCATTAAAAGTATTTCTAATTAATTGGGCCAGCTTTTAAAATGACAATGTCAGATTTAAAATAGGGTATATTTTCCTATAGTGCAGTTTACCTCTTTATAAATCAAATAGATGTGAGGAAAGAAGACATTTAAGCTTTGCATCTCAGTATGAAGTATTCAATTTATTTGAATTTGATTTTTCTTTAAACTTATTAATTAGAGTCAGCTTCTTCTCCGCTTAGCAGTTTAGGGAAATTTGACAATTTTGTGGGTTTTGAGATTATCGTTATCTTAAAGTGACAGTATTTTAAAATGACATTCTTGCAATTTTACATGCTTTTGTGATGAAGTGCTGTTTTGTTAAAGAATTATGACTTACATTTTTCATTTGTATTTTTTATGTAGTTTTAGGAATAATACTGAAAATGTAAGTAATGGATGATACTAATATAGTAATCATCGCAGAGTTTGCTTTTTTAAAGTTGGAAATAAAATACTAAATAACAATACATAAAAACTCTGGGCATCAATGTCTATAGAGGTTCTATTAATAATTGCCAAAAATTGGAAAATTGGAAAAATATTGGAAAAAAATTAACTAAAATCCTCTCCTTCAAACAAGAAATAAGTAACAAGAAAAAATGCCAAAAATTGGAAACAACACAAATATCCTTCAATAAGTGATAAACTGTGGTACATCCATACAATGGAATATTGTAGAATCTAGGTGATGGGTAGACAAATGTTCACTGTAAAATTCTTTCAAATTTTCTGTATCTTTTGAAATTTCATAATAAAATATTGGAAAAAATTTAACTGAAATCCTCTCCTTCAAGCAAAAAATAAGTAACAAGAAAAATCCTTCATGAATCCAAGCCAGCAGCTCTCATTTGAAACTGAAGCACACCACATGCTTTTCACATTTGGTAAGAAGAGCAAGGGGAAATAAGAAAATTAATCAAGGGAGAACCTTGCTGTCTTTCAGATAATTTGCAGAGCTTTGCTTTATTGTTTACGAGAAGAGAAAGTCACTCATTTCTCAGAAAACAAGAATCAGCATTTCTAGACTAGAAAAAAGAGCCAGGTGCCTATTCCTTGATTTATTTGTAAAGCTGTGTGGGCAAGTGAAAGAAAAGAAAGAAAGAAAGAAAGAAAGAAGGAAAGAAAGAAAGAAAGAAAGAAAGAAAGGAAGGAAGGAAGGAAGGAAGGAAGGAAAGGAAGGAAGGAAGGAAGGAAGGAAGGAAGGAAGGAAGGAAGGAAGGAAGGAAGGAAGGAAAGAAAAGAAAAAACAAGTACAACCATATTCCAGGAGCCCTTTTTTTTATTTCCCAGGCTGTGTATTGTATATTTTATCATAGGTGTAGCAAAGGTCCTTTTGCCCTACTCCTCCTTCCCCAGTCCTCCAAATCCTATCCCTGTCTCTTCCTCGTATTAAAACCTGAAATCTATTCATAGATTCTAGCCTTGAGATATGGCTTTGATCCCTGCTAGGTAGGTAGGTAAACTCTTTAGCGTAAATGCAAGATCTAAATGTGAATAGGGTGGAGTTGAGTGGGGTGAAAGCCTTGTGAGGAGACTGCTTAAGTTATTTGGGTGTCTTGTGAGGAGGGGTAGAAGACGAGGCATACTTCAAGTATTCCCACATTTATCTGCACAAATAACACATACAAGCTGTTGCATGTATTAGTAATTTTTGGATCTAAAGTGAGTCTCTTGTACACAGCATATGTAGACAGGATCATGTTTTTTATCCATTCCATCAATTTTATCTTTTAGTTGTAGAGTTAAACCCTTAACATTTACAGTAACCGCTGACAAGCAAAGGCTTACTTCTGTAATTTTGCTTTGTCTTTTACATTTCTTATAACTTTTTTTCTTCAGTGCTTCCATTACTGCCTTTTGTGTGTGTGTGATTCACTGTTTTTTTCCCCCTAGTGTTATGATTCCCTTCTTGTTCTTTTTTCTCTATGTTTTTAAGTTGCTTTGTTGTAGTCACTCTGGGGATTGCAATTAACCCCTTAACTATAGCAATCGGGTTTGAATTAACAAAAACTTAAGTTTCAATAGTATTAAAAAAGCTGCTGTCTTTGGAATGCTGGTGAAGGAAGATCACTTGAGCCTAGGAATTTGAAACCAGCTTGGGCAACATAGGGAGATCCCATTCTACAAAAAATAAAAAGCTGGGCATGGTGGCTCATGCCTATAAACCCAGTTACTTGGGAGGCTGAGGCAGAAGGGTCACTTGAGCCCAGGAGTTCCAAGGCTACAGTGAGCTTTGATCATACCATTGTACTCCAGCCTGGGCGACAGAGTGAGACTTTATCTAAACACACACACACACACACACACACACGCACACAAACTGCTGCTTTATAGCTCCATGCCCCCTTCATGTTGTTACTGTCACAAATTGCATCTTTACACATTTGTGTGCCCATTAAGATAGATTTATAATTATCATTTTATTTACTTGCTTTTTAAATCATATGGGGAAAAAATAGGAGTTACAAACCAAAAATGTTCAATACTACTGGCTTTTATGTTTACCCATATGATCACAACATGAGTAAATCCCACTGATCATGATGTATAATTATTTCTCTACATTGCTGAATTTTATTTGTTGACTTTTTGTTTGTTTGTTCATTCGTTTTTCGAGACAGGGTCTCGCTCTGTTGCCCAGGCTGGAGTGCAGTGGCATGATCACAGCTCACTGCAGCCTCAACCTCCTGGGATCAAGTGATCCTCCCACCTCAACCTCTGGAAGAGCTGGACTACAGGCACATGCCACCATGCCTGGATAGTTTTCATACTTTTTTCTCTAAAGAGAGAATTTCACCATGTTGGTCAGGCTGTCTCCTGAGTTCAAGGGATCCACCTGCCTCAGCCTCCCAATGTGTTAGAATTGCAGGCATGAATCATCGTGCCCAGCCTTATTTGTAAATATTTTAAAGGACTTTTATATCTATATTCATGAAAGATAATGGTCTGTAGTTTTCTTCCTTTTCCTCTTTCTTTCTGTTTCTTTTCTCTTTTTTAAAAACAATCTTTGTTTTATTTTGTTACCAGGGTAGTTTTACTTTTGCAAAATGAATTGGAAAATACTCCTTTTATTTTCTGGAAGAGATTGTGTGGAAATGTGTTAATTCTTCTTTAAAGTTGGTATAATTCTCCTGTAAAACCTTCTGGGTTTAGAAGTTTTTTTGGAGTTATAAAAATAATAATTCAATATTATTACTAGTTATGGGATTATTCAAATGATATATTTTGTATTAGGCAAACTGTGGTACTTTATGTTTTCCAAGAAAGTGGTCCATTTAGTCTGAGTGGCCAAATTTATGTGTTAGAGTTTTTCATACTATTCCCTTATTATCCTTTCGATTTCTGCAGGGTCTATAGTGATATCTTCTGTTTCATTCTTGATATTAGTAATCTGTATGCTTTCTCTTTTTTGTCAGTCTTGGTACACATTTGTCCATCTTATTTATCTTTTTAAAGGACCAGCTCTTGGTTTCATTTTTTTTCCTTTTTTTTTCAAATTTCATTGTTTTCTCCTCTTCATTATTTCTTTCTTTTTGCTTAATCTAGGCTTATTTGGTTCTTATTTTAGGTACTTGACATAGGAGTTTAGATTATTAATTTGAGACCCTTCCTCTCTTTTAATCTATATGTGATGCTTTCCTTTCATTAACAATTTTGTAAGTCTGGAGTAGACACCTTACACCAGACAAAGACACCAGCTGACTTAAATGAAAAGCTAGGATTGAGAGGATAGTAGATGTTGGTGACATAAAGGAATCAAAGGTGCTACAGCAGGATAGCATGAGTTTTAGAGGCTTTGACAATATAGTTGGGAACTCCAAGTTGATACATGAAATAATGAGTGCCTATTACAAGAATACCACCAAGTGTTAGCTTGAGTTGGTACAAGTGCTAGTGGTAGCAGGAAGAAGGAAAAATTGAGTGAACAATCACAGGAGGGTGGAAATGAGTATGAAATAATTTCTGGTGACAGAGGCCTGCCTGCCTGACAGAAGATCTTTATATAGGAGCAGGAAGAAATGGGGTTGGTGAATTAGGGTGGGGCCAGATATAAATGAACTAAAAAATCAGAAAGATTTGTACTTGATGTGATAGACTGATGGGTTGGCATTCATTGAAAGTACCATATGAAAGAAAAGGCAAGCTGCAGCCATGTTAGGTTTCTGTCCTCACTCCTCTAACAAACTGGTTGGCAGCTGCAACTCCCCAGGCATTGTCTGTGGAATATGGCAAGGCAGACAGCCATCTCCATAGGAGGGAACATACCTTAAAAAGTGGTGGGGATAGGAGTAAAGAAAAACAAAACAAAACAAAAAAACTGGGCCAGACACGGTGGCTCACGCCTGTAATCCCAACACTTTGGGAGGCCGAGGCAGGTAGATCACCTGAGGTCAGAAGTTCGACACCAGCCTGGCCAAAATGGCGAAACCCCATCTCTACTAAAAATACAAAAAATAGCCCGGCGTAGTGACGCATGCCTGTAGTCCCAGCTACTCGGGAGGCTGAGGCAAGAAAATCGCTCAAATCTGGGAGGCTGAGGTTGCAATGAGCCAAGATTGCACCACTGTACTCTAGCCTGGGTGATAACAGTGAAACTCTGTCAAGAAAGAAAGAAAAAAGAAAAGAAAAGAAAAGAAAAGAAAAGAAAAGAAAGAAGGAAGGAAGGAAGGAAGGAAGGAAGGAAGGAAGGAAGGAAGGAAGGAAGGAAAGAAAAGGAAAGAAAAAAAAACCTAATTTATGACAACCTAAGAACTCCAGAATTAGGAGATCAGATATTAAAAGATAATCTTTCTAGAGGAAAAGAGTAGTGCTGCAAACATATAAGAAATAATAAGATGAGGTCTTTTGGGGAGCTATCAATGACTGATTTTATATCTTGTGTCTCCACAAATGCTTAGTACACAGCCTCATGCACTGAAGATGTTCACCATATTTAAGCAGAAAAGAAATGATTTGTTTTGATTTAGTTTGCTGGTTCACATGATCCTGAACCTCATAGAATATGATTAAGTGAATAAAATAATACCATCATGAAATTGTTTATTGAGCATCCACTACATGCCGAGTACTGTTACTAGACTAATAAAAAGGCAAAATAAAACAAAACTCTTGTCAGTGAGGATGCAAGACCTTGACCAAAATAGTTCTTAGATGTTTAATACTATGCACTTCTAGGGTAAGCTATATACCTTCATCTTCCCAGAAAGATTAATAGTGTCTATAATTTCAACTTTCAAGAGCAGATGCAATCAAGAGAGGCAGTATTGCATAATATAAGAGCATTTACTTCCAAGTTTAGCTGCCTGTGTTTAAATCCTTGCTGTTTCTTTTACTTTGAGTTTGATTCTGGGCAAGTTACTTACCTTCTCTATGCTCTATATTACTCAATTATCAAATATAATAATGATACTACCGACCTAGGTTGTTGTATTTAACAAATTAATATAGGTAAAATATTTCATTAGCTCCTGGCACATTTTAAGCTTTTGGTTAATGTTAACTGTCATTATTATAATTACCCAGCCTCTCTTAAAAATCTACTTTTATTGACACTGGTTATTTTTACCAGTTAGTTGCATGTAGCCCTTAAACAAAAGTCTTATTTACTATAAATATACTGTTCTTATAGCTTTATGATAAATACTATTGTCCCTCTTGCTCAGCTGAGATAAATACAGAGAGATTGCCACAGGCTTTGTGGTCAGATTGCCTTGGTTCTGAACTAAGTTCTACTTTATACTAACAGTGTGAGCCACAACAAGTTATTTCAGCTCGCCATGTCTTGGTTTTTTCACCTGTAATCAGGAATAATTTTATGTACCTCATAGAGTTGCTGTGAGGCTTAAATGGGATAATGGCTATAAAGTATTTGGCACAGTGCGTGGCACAGAATAAGTAATAAATATTAGCTAAGTGGCACACATAGTAACTCTGGAAAGGGAGAGAAATGCGGGACTGAAATTCTCTCCTCCTGTTCAGAGTAGGAGCTCTGGTGTGGATCAAAAATAAAGCTTAGTTCTGGAGTCCATAGAGCCACACAATTAGACCACCCTGCTAGGGTGGAGTATAGGAAATATAAATAGAACTGGTCTAAGGCAAACAAACCCTTGCTTTCTTTTGGCTCTCTTGGATCCCTTCTTTTCTGCATAGTTTGCTCTTTTGATTCTTTCTGATCCCAGTGGGTTGGTGCAGGAAGACACCATTCCACAGCTCTTGAAAATTTGAGCAGGATCAGGGTGCGGCTCAGGGGAAAGGAGACTGAGAGTGGGTGGTTTAGCTCATCTAGATCTTATAAAAACAAGAAGGAGAAAGAGGGGGAAAGGGCGTTTAAAAAGAGAGATTGAGAGACAGAGAGAGTGTGTGGACACTTTTTTTCTATATTCTCACTTATTTTCTCCTTTTTGGCCAAAATTTTAAGATCCAGTGAACTAAGATATGATGTGAGCTGAGTTTGCTTTCTTGTGTGAACCCCAAGCTAGATGGGAAAAAGGAATCCCTGGCAGCATACATGTTTCAATCTAGCATTGAATAAAGAGAGTTCCTTCAGTGCTATTTATCTCCTGGATAATATAGAGGTGTTTTTTTAAATGGCCACAAATTCATTGTCACTCCTTCCATCAAGAAATGGGATCTGTGAATACCCTATTCTCCATGATGTGCTTATTTCACATTGCACACCTGTATCAAAAAAAACTCATATACCCTATAAATCTATACATCTACTATGTACCCACAAAATTTAAAATAAAATAATTTAAAAAACAAACAAGCAAACAAAAATAAGGCCATGGCCAAACATGGGAACTTGTTGCCATGGTTAAATGGTGGTAGGGCCAACTTGACCTGATTTCAGAGATGGAAGAACAGAAAGAGGAAAATCAACACTGAGGGTAAAATTAATGCTTTATTCTTAAGTGATCCTGTGAAGAGGAAGTGCCAGGTGAACTGGGATCAGTTTCTGAACTTGTCTGTATTTCTCTTTACCTTGAGAATTTACCTTTGTTCAATCTAGCTCTGGGGGAAAAGCCTCAGATGTTGGTTTCTTCCCACCATCAGCACAGCTACCCTCTCCTGTAGTTTCATGCGGGCTCACTTTGCAAAACTGGAATGGTGACAACCATGAACACCTCATCTCAGAATGCCTGGAAGGGCCAGTGGAGTTGAGGCAATCTGAAAGGAGGAATTGGAAATATCCAACAAACCAATGTTTTACCACCTGGTTTTCAATCATAAACTTCATTAATCTGAAGGAAGTTGAGCTATTTATATTTACAAGGAAGCATCCAAGGTCAAGTGTTCACTGCTAATTAGAATCCTAGAACTTTGGGGCTTAAATACCTTCAGAAGCCTTCTGGTTGAATCTTTCATTTTACTCATGAGAAAACTGAAACTCAGAGAAAGGAAGTCATTTGGATAAATTTATTAAACCACAAAGTGGCAGAAGCAAGGAAAGAAACCTGGTTTTCCAAGTCTGAATCCAGAGTTATTTTTACTACATCAGTGCCTCACAAACTTCAATATGCACACAAATCACTTGAGGCTCTTTTACAAAAGGCTACTAAGGAGAAACAAAATTGTCTTACCCATACCATCACATTTCTTCTTATCTTATCTTTTATCTTGTGCATGTTTATTTCACCATCTTTCTTTGAGATACAGACTGTTTTTCATTTTTCATCTCCTTATTACCCCTGCTTTCATTTGTCCATTTTGACACTTGCCTTGGTATTAGTACCAGTAAATGATGAAATACGCACAAGAGAAAAGATAACAAATGCGATGTCATGGCTAAGTCAACGTACTTCTCCTTCGTGGCCTTTTGCAAAAGGTTTGTTGAAGGTGGAGGTAGAAACTGGTTTCAAAACAAGTTTGGGGGCTATTTCTGGATTTCCTGTCCCCTGTATTCATGGAAAATCCAAAGCATACAGTATGAATATATAGTAGTGTGCCCAGTTTTATTCTGTGGTTTGTGGAAACTGGTCACACTGCTTTATAGCCACACCACATATATTTAAAGGCTATAGCTATGCAATGGGGTTTCAGTCCAAATGGTTCAGAAAACTACTTCAATCTTTTACTTTGTCAGTAGGATTCTGGCTGGTACTTAGAGAAGAACTAGATGAACAGGGAAACTTACGACTTCTATTTAAGCAAGCCAGGACCTTCAAATTAAGTGGGGTTATTTTCCTTCCCAATTTTAGAAGATATAAGCTCACACTGGAGCTAGTTCTCTGCCTTCCCAGCTTTATGACTCATGTGACCTTACCTTGGATAGTTCACTTCCTTCTCAGGGCCTCAGTTCCCTAATTTGTAAAATGAAGGACTGGACTACTTCCAAAGCTCTTGTATTTCAGTTACCATGTTCATCCCTTGAACATGGTAATTGATGTGCAAGACAATGACTAAATCCATGAAATCATCTGCTCCAACTATGTTCTCCAGGTTCCCTTACTTCCTAACATAGAAGGAGCACACAGAAGATTTTCAGTACTAAAGTTGAAACAATGAAGCCTTTTTTGGTTATCCTTTAGTTACCCAGAAAAATAAATCAACCAGAACTTTTCTCTCAGCCACCAAGAGTTCTGGTAACCTGTGTTTTCCCTCTGAGAAGCTTTTCTGCCGGTGTCCTTTATGCTTGTTGGTGACAAGAAGCAAGACTAGGGGTAAGAGTGGGAGTAGCTGGAGTCTGGACTCAGTGGGCTGCAGAGTAGTTGACAATCATGTTTTCTTATTAGGTGTCAGGAATGACCTTGGCCATTTATGAAATATAAGTGATGCCAGGGAATGCTTAGCTGTTCTTTAGAAAAGATTTAGATTAAAATTCCTGCATTGCAATTTTACAAAAGAGAGCAGAGGAAAGGGAAACATCAAGCTAAGTTTGACCTTCTCACCTTGTGATTCTGATCTTCGAGGGTCTCTGGTGACAGTGCTATGCCTTCTTTGTGCATAGCTGGCACTCAATTTTTTGAGAACTGGCTTCAGTACTTCTTGCCTTAGAAGAAAATAAAAAGCAAAATTATATGATGAAATATGGATGAACCCAAAAAAAGAAAGAAAGATAAGGAGAGGGAGAGAGAGAAAAAACAAAACCCAGAGAGGTCACAGGGTCTATCTTTTACATCTAAGGAAGTAGAAGCTTACGTGAGCTCAGGCAGAATTGGCCATGTGATGTTTTTAAAAGTCCATATAAGGAAATTTCATGCTACAGCCTGTCAGTACTGCCAATTCTGCTCATGAATTTTCTATTCTGTTTGACAATTCTGTTTTCTGGAGTTATAAAAGGAGGAGTGCTTCTTCTTAATAAACTTCCTCTTCCACAGCAGGATAGAAAGGAACCATAGCTGAAAATAGGAGTTTTTAAGTGTGGCAGAGCAAGCCCAGAAATCGGGGTTTTCAGCCTGGGTTATCTTCTAACTAGCAGTGTGTCCTTGGGCAACTAGTCTTTCTATGGCTTTTTTTTTTTTAATCTGGAAAATTAAAGAAGGTCAGAGTATAAAATCTCTAAATTATCTTCTACTAACACAAATATGTGTTGCTTTTTTTTCAACTTTTATTTTCGACTTGGGGGCTACATGTGCATGTTTGTTACATGGATGTATTGCATGATGCTGAGGTTTGGAGTACAGTACGATTGAACCCATCATCCAAGTTGTGAGCACAGGAACCAATAGGTCATTTTCCAACCTTTTCCTCCCCCCTTATGGTCCCCAGTGTCTATTGTTCCCGTCTTTATGTCCATATGTACCCACTGCATATTTGGTTCTTGAAATGTTTGCGCTGAAGCACCCTGGAATTTGATTCCCAAGCAACTAATGCTGCCATCTTGTGGTCAAAACAAGTTTGTCTTTTTGTTCTAAAGATGGCTCTCCAGCTAAGACACAAATGATGTGCATTCATTCAGTATATTATCATCTATGTATGTATGTATATCTATCTATAGCTATCTATGTATATCTGTCATCTATCTGTTTATCTATATCTCTATCATCTGCTCATAATCTATGTATCTATCATCTATTTATCCTATTTTTTAATTTTTTATTGAAGTATAACATACATATAGAAAATTTCACCATTAATAAGGATGCTAAATTTTCACAGACTAAGCATATCTGGCACCCAGATCATGAAACAGAGCACTACCAGATCCCACAAGCCCTCTTGTCACTGCTCCCCACCCCCAACCCACACTCACAGTGAATTTCACAAATATTGTGCAAAATAAGGCCAGATATAAAAGTTAGTACCCGCCCCCTGCCCTGGGTTATCACTATCCCAATTACTAACAGCATAGATATATTTTGCTTGTGTTTGTATTTTATAGAAATTGAGGTATTCTCTACGTATCATATTGTTGCATATAGTTGTAGATCATTCTTGTTGCTGTAGAGTATTCCTCAAGAGCCTCTTAAAAATTGGTCTGCGGTGGCCGGGCATGGTGGCTCACGCGTGTACCCCCAGCACTTTGGGAGGCCTAGGTGGGTGGATCACTTGAGGTCAGGAATCCGAGACCAGCCTAGCAGACATAGTGAAACCCCACCTCTACTAAAAATACAAAAATTAGCCAGGTGTGGTAGCATGCACCTGTAATCCCAGCTACTCGGAAGGCTGAGGCAGGAGAATTGCTTGAACCTGGGAAGCGGAGGTTGCAGTGAGCTGAGATTGCGCCACTGCACTCCAGCCTGGGTGACAGAGCAAGACTCCATCTCAAAAAAAAAAAAATTGGTATGTGGTTAAATTAAATTTTGTTTTTTTCAGTATGAAAGTCATGTTTTGTGCATGGTAGGAAAGTTTTTTAAAAAGTAACTCATAACCCTCTTCCCAAAGATAGATCAACCATCATTAATATTTTGGTGTTTTTCATCTCAATATTGTTTTGATACATTTTTTTCAACAATTAAGATAGTTGTATATAGAATTGTATATATAAATTTTGTTACCTTAATAGTAGAATGTAAACATATCACTGTGTTATTAAACATCCTCATGGATGTCATTTTTTATTTATTTTTATTTCTGGAAGTCTTTTTAAATAAATAACATTCACTTACATTTGGGGGGCTCAGAATATTTTTTCTTTGTTTTACTATGAACAAACCCAGTGAACATCCTTAACGAGAAAATGTTTTCTGTTCTTTGGATTGTTTCTTTTTAATACAACTTCAAAATTTAATAAAAGTACTAAAAGTAGAACTTTGGGGTCAAAGCCTTTAAAAACAGGAGACAGCTTCAGTTTGTGCCTACGATGCAGTCAGTGATAAGACACTGGGGGAGAAATTGGCACATACTGAGTTCCTAGTATATGTACCAGACATTGTACAAGGGGCTTTACTGACATTCTCTCATTTAATTCCCTGAAAAACTCTATGAGGTACACATAATCTGCTTTTTTGGAGAGAGAAAAATCAGAACTCAGACAGGTTAAGTAACTCATCCAAAGGTGCACGAGGAGTAAAATGGCAGAACCTAGATTTGGACTCTTGTCTGTCAGGCTACAAAGACAAAGCTTGTGATCTTCGACTACACCACACTGCCCCCCAGAGTGCAGTTTGAATGATGCAAAGGAAACAGACCCTCTTCAATTAATCATCTCCACGGGCCTGTCACAGTTCCTAATAAACTGTACATGTTATCTGGGCAGGGCAAAATTCTATTTTTCTCAACCATTACATTAAAGCAAGAGTATCACAGTGGCTTTGATCTTCTAGCAAGGCCTAAGAATAGAAATTGGGCCCCAAGAGAGTGTGAGCAGTGTTTGCCTAAGAAGAGGAAGAAGCTGTTTTCCACCTATGTTCATTCTTCTTGAATTTTTTCTACAGTGAGATGGAAATTGCCTTTTTCCTCTTGTTTCCCTTCTATTAATACATCTGAGTGCTCAGTCTTCCCTGCCCCATCCCTCTGACTTTTCCCCAGCTTGAATGTTGTAGCAGCCAGCTGGTACACTACTAAAGTTCTCTCTGTCTCCTTTCTGCAAAAACTAAAGCCTCATGGCTGGATTTTTGGATACCCTTCCTGGTCATTCCAGCTGCTTTCTAGTTCCACTATTCCTTCCTCCTCCTCTCCTCCTGCCAAGTACATCTTCTTTATTTCTCCAGATTCCATCTTGTTATCTGCTACTACTATTAGTACTACTACTACTACCCACCCCCCACCAAAAACCAATCTCCCAGATTATCTGAAGCTACTTTGGGAAGCAGAGGGTAGAGTCCTGAGAGAAGGAAATGAGAGAGGAAAAAAAAATGTCAGCTAGGGCTGGGCGCGGTGGCTCACGCCTATAATCCTAACACTTTGTGAGGCCGAGGCGGGTGGATTGCATGAGCTTAGGAGTTCGACACCAGCCAGGGCAACATGACGAAACTCCATCTCTACTAAAATACAAAAAATTAGCCAAGTGTGGTGGCATGCACCTGTAGTCCCAGCTACTCGAGAGGCTGAGGCACACGAATTGCTTGAACCCAGGAGGCAGAGGTTGCAGTGAGTCAAGATCATGCCACTGCATTCCAGCCTGGGCAACAGAGTAAGACTCTGTCTAAAAAATAAATAAATAAATAAATAAAAATTTAAAAAGTCAGCTCAACTCAGTTGCTGCATGTTAGATAAATGTCAGGCAGCTGGAGTACAGCATGAGCACTTGAAATGACTACCATGAACACAAATGCTAACCTGCTGCACCCTGCCTTAGGTCTGAGACATGAAAGAGATGTCAGTATGTCCTTCCTTGTTCTGAATTGCCCAACAAGCAAAACCTTTACCAGATAGCTGTACTTCCCTCTCCGCCAAACCGACACCAAACTAAAACTCACCCTGCAACATCCTCACCCTAATGCTAAAGTTTGTACCAAGTTTGGGGAACTAATGAGCATCAGACTCCTATTATTTAAAAAAAAATGATGCTGGAACAATTATATATCCATATACAGAAATAAACAAACAATACATCTCAACCCTTATCTCATACCATATATTAATACAAAAATTAACTGAAAATGGATTATAGACCTAAATGTAGGTGTTAAACTATAAAAGTCTTATAGGAAAACCTAGGAAACATGATAAACATAATTCTTTATTACCTAGAGTTAGTCAACGGTTTCTTAAATATGACAATGAAAGCATAAGCAGCAAAAGAAAAAAGTGGAAAAACTGGACTTCATCAAAATTTGTTTGGTACAACAACAAATTAGATAACCTAGATAAAATGGATAAATTCTGAGAAACACACAAATTACCTAAACAGACTCAGAAAGAAATAGAAAATCTGAACAGACCTATAACAATTACAAAGTTTGAATCAATAATTTAAAAAAAAAAAAAAAAAAAAAAAAACTCCCAAAAAAGAAAAGTCCAGCACGAGACGGTTTTACTGGTGAAACATAAACATATAAAGAAGATTTAATACCAATTTTTCTCAAACTCTCCCAAGAAACAGAAGAAAAGGGAATATTCTATGAAGTCAGTTTTCCCTTGATACCAAAGCCACATGAAGGCATCACAGGAAAAGAAAACTACAACTATCTCATGTGAATACAGGTATAAACATTCTCAATAAAATTCTGTCAAACTGAATTCAATGGCATATGAAGAGGACTACACATCATGAGCAAGTGGGATTTATCCCAGGAACAAAAGGGTTGTTTAGTATAAGAAAATTAATCAATGTAACCTATTACATTAAAAGAAAGAAGGAAAAAACATATGATAATTTCAATTAAGGCAGGAAAAACATTTGACAAAGTCTAGCCACCCTTTTTTGATAAAAACTTTCAACAAATTAAGAGTAGAAGAGAACTTCCTCAGCATGTTAAAGGGCATTTATGAAAAACTCACTGCTAGCATCCTCCTCAATGATGAAAGACTGAAAATAGTCTCTTAAAACCAGGAGCAAGACAAAGATGCTTGCTTTTACCACTGCTATTCAACATTGTACTAGAAGTTCTAGTCAGATAAATTAGGCAAGAAAATAAATAAAAGGCATCCAAATTGGAAAGGGAAAAGTAAAACTATCTCTATTTGCAGATGACATGATCCCATATATAGAAAATCTGAAAGAATCCACCAAAAAACCTACAAGAGCTATAAACAGATTCAGTAAAGTTACAGGTTAAAAGATCTACAAACAAACAAAAAATCAGGTGTATTTCTATACACTGGCAATGAAAAGGAAGTTAAGAAAACAATTTTACTTACAATAGCATTAAAAGAATAAAATATTTAAGAATAAATTTAATCAAGGAGATAAAAGACTTATACACTGAAAACTATAAAACATTGCTAGAATAAATTAAAGACCTAATGAAATGGAAACACATCCTGTTTTCAAGGATTGCAAGACTTAATATTGTTAAGATGGCAATACTACCCAAATGAATCTACAGATTCCATGCAATCTCTATCAAAATTCCAACGGCCTTTTCATAGAAATGGAAAAGCAAATTTTAAAATTAGTATGGAATTGCAAGGGGCCCTAAATACCCAAAATATTTTTGAAAAAGTAGGACAAAGATAGAGGATACACACTTCCCTATTTATTTGGCCATCTAAAGGCATGAAATATTGATACATGCTACAATGTAAAAGAAACTTAAAAACATTACAGTAAGTGAAAGAAACCAGATATAAAAGGTCACATATTGTATCATTCCATTTATCTGAATTGTCAAGAATGGGTAATCCACAAAGACAGAACAAAGAATGGTACATGCCAGGGGCTAGAGGAAAGAAGGAGTGGAGAACAACTACTTAATGGGTACAGTGTTTCCCTGGGAGATGATAAAAATATTTTGTTACCAGAGGTTGTGGTTGCCCAACATTTTAAATTCACTAGATGCCACTGAATTGTTCGCTTTAAAATGATTAATTTTATGTTATGTGACTTTCACCTCAATAAGAAAAGGTAAAACGTTTGTGCTTCAAAGAATGCCATCAAGACAGTGAAAATACAAGCCACAGAGTGGAAGAAATATTTACAAGTCATATATCTGATAAGGAAATTGTATCCAAAGTAATGAAATTTTATAGCTCAACAATAAAACTATAAATAACCCAATTAAAAATGGGCAAAGCATTTACAACACAGTTCTTCAAAGAATATATGGAAATGTCCAATAAGCACATGAAAAGATGTTCAACATCACTAGTCATTAGGGAAATGCAAGTCAAAACCACAACGAGATACAATTTCACACCACTAGGATAGCTATAATCAAACAAACAAACAAAACAGAAAATAGCCAGCATTGACAAGAATGTGGAGAAATTTAAACCCTTATACATTGTTGGTAAAAATATAAAATGGTTCAGCCTCTTTGGAAAATAGTTAGGCAGTTCCTCAAAAAGTTATGCATAGAGTTACCATATGACCCAGCAATTCTACTCCTAGCTGTATACCCAAGAGAAATGAAAACACATGTTCACAAAAAAAGTGTAATATATACGTGAGTGTTCATAGAAGCATTATTTGTAGTAGCCCCAAAGTGGAAACAACCCAAATGTTTATTAATTGATGAATGGATAGACAAAATGTGATATATCCATAAATGAAATATTATTTACCTTTTAAGATACAGTTCAAGTCTGTAAAGTCTTTTCTAATTCTTCCTCACTCTGACTCTAGGAATCATTGACCACCCCCTCCTTCATACTCCCACAGTACTCCACACATGTGTCTATAATGTCTTGCTGTACTTTTAAGAAGTGAAACTATCTACCACCACACAGTCTTATGCTTAAATCAACATGATTTTACTATTCTACTGTCTTCATCAACATTACTATTCCAGGAAACTTTTGCTTAGGAAACTGCAAGTTGTAAATCAACTTTATTGTACATTCCAGGGACTTACTGAAAAAATGATCAACTCATCAGGAACATCAAACAATAGTTATAAGCAAGGATTCTTTGAACTCCACTCCTCAAAATCCTTATGTGCTGGATATACCAGTCTTAAACTACTGTGTAATGATTCTTAATCAATTATAACAATGCCCTCTTCCCATTTAAAGATCTGCCTTAAACCAGACTTCAAAACTCATAAATATCCCAAATCCACCCTCACCATGTGTAGATACTACTAAAGTCTGTTGAGGTAGTGCCACCCCTTACTGCAAAGAGAATAAACTCAGCTTTGTTTCTTCAACAGTTTGTATTGATGATATTTTGGAGTAATAAGAAATCAATATTCATTTACATGTTTACATCTCTCCGTTAGATTTCTCGTTCCTTTAGAGCACAGACTATGTCCACTTCATCTTTTCTTTCTCCATATCTAGCCTAACCCCTGGAATATTATAAAAATTTTAAGCAAGAATGATATTGAATGAAAAAAGGGTGAGTGGGCCTGGAGGATGCCAAAACACTTAGGAGGCTATTGAAATAAAACAGACTTAAAAAGATAAAGGCTTAGAGGACGTCAGCCCACATGGAGAAGAGAGTGAAAGAGATTTAGAAGGTAGAATTAATGAGACCACATAACAAAATGTCGTGCATAAAGGAGAGAACAGAATTAAAACTGACTTTAGGGTTTTCCGTCTTGGGAGACTGGGTAGATACCAAGAGTAATTCTGTTAATGTGAATAATTAAATTGTGAGGAATAACAAGTGTTAAGGCAAGAAAATGAAGTCAACTTGGACATTTAAGTCAAATTCAATAGTATTTCCATACTTGTATATTGCCATTCTGACTAAAGCACATTGAACTTGGAATTAAGAATACTGGTTTCTGGTCCTGGTTTGACTGCTTTTAGGCACTTTATCATTATGTCTGTGCTTAGCTCTCTCATCTTCACAATGAGACTATGTGTTCTCTGAGTATCATTCCTACTCTGATAGTCTTGTATAGAATGATGATGCAGACCATGTCTCATATTTACTGTGAATCAGGTATACAGGAGAACAACAGAGGGCATCCTCATATCAAAGGTAGCCTCAGAATTTTAAAAAGCAGTTCAAAGAATGGATCAGCATTCTCAGGCTGTAATGGATCTTTAAAAACAATCTTGGGCCGGGCGCGGTGGCTCAAGCTTGTAATCCCAGCACTTTGGGAGGCCAAGACGGGCGGATCACAAGGTCAGGAGATCGAGACCATCCTGACTAACATGGTGAAACCTCATCTCTACTAAAAACAAAAAACTAGCCGGGCGAGATGGCGGGCGCCTGTAGTCCCAGCTACTCGGTGCTACTCAGTGAGCTGAGATCCGGCCACTGCACTCCAGCCTGGGTGACAGCGAGACTCCGTCTCAAAAAAGAAAAAGAAAATCTTATCTTTGTATAAAGTTTTGTAAAATTAACAAAATAAATTTACATAAAGGTTTTAAAATATATGACTTGTCCTCACCATAATTATGTAATCTGGACAGGAGCTAGATTATCCCACTTTATGGATGAAGAAATAAGCTCTGAGAGGCTAGCGAAGTTTCCACGTTCCCTGCCAGGTGTTCATTTGAAGAAGATCTGAGAAGAGCTTTCCATAGCTGCCACAATAGGGGAAACAAATGACAAACACATAGACAACTGAATGTAGGATAAATGTCAGAGAGAGACAAGTGCTAGAAAAAAATATAAATCCGGGTAAGGCCATAAAAAGTGACTTTGTTTGGAAGGGGGAGGAGTTTTATTTTAGATAACATGGTCACTGAAAGCCTTTCTGAGAAGGTGACATTTGTGCAGAGGCCTGATTAAGGAAGGAAGAAGCCATGTGAAACTTTGAGGAAAGCATTCCAGGTAGAGGAAGTAGTGAAAAGGGCCTGAGGCAGGAATGAGTTTGATGGCTTGAAGGTAAAAAAGGAAGACCAATGTGTCTGGAACAGCATGAGTAAGGGTGGGTCTAGTGGGCTGTGGTGAGCGGTTTGGAATCTATTCCATGATGGGAAGTCAATGAAGGGTTTTGAGCAGGAGTGTGACAAGATCTATGTATTTTAATCATCACTCTGTTTTGTGGAAAACTTGACTGAGTATCACTTGAGTGGATGATCAGTTAGAAAGAGAGTTAGGAAGACTAATTAGGAGGCTACTGCAGTAAATCTGGAAAGAAGAGATGTTGGCATAACTAAGATGAGAGTGGTGGAAGTGAAAGGAGATAGTTAGATTTGTGATATGTTTGAAAGACAAGTCTGTCAAAACTTGCTAATGGGTCAGATGGGGAGTAGGACATAAAGAGAGGAGCCAATGGTGATTCCTAGATTTGGGGCTTAAAAACACTTGGCAAAGCAAATAAGAATAGGGGTAGGGTTTTTGGGGGTGGTGAGGTGGGAATCAAAGGTCTGCACTACATCTCCATGAATATACTAAAAACTATTGAATTGTACACTGTAAATGGGTGAATTGCATGGTATATGTATGACCTATATCCCAATAAAACCATTGCCAAAAAATGAGTATTTGTTAGACCTATTAGATGCTTCTTAGCTATCTAGTAAGCAGTTGAATATGTAAGTCTAAAGTTCAGGGGAGAAGTTGAAACTGGAGATATAAACTTGGAAGCCATCAGCATGTTGATGGCATTTGTTTTTATCTACTGCTCTGTTAAAAGACACCCTAAGACTTAGTAGCTTAAAGTGACAATAAATTATTATTTGTCATGATTTTGTGTGTTTCTTGTGGCTTGTGTAGCTGCAATTATCTGGAAGCTCAGCTACAGCTGGTACGTGCATGTCTGGGGCCTTGGTGCTGGCTATCTTATGGGGTGCCCCAGTTCTCCTTCATGTGGCATCTCTTTCTCTCCATATGGTCTCTCATCATTTACTTATGTACCACAAGCTTCATACATGGGACTTGGCTCCCAAGAAAGCAAAAGCAAAAGCTGCTAGGCCTCTTAGTGCTTAGTCTCAGAATTGGCACCTTCTAATTTCACTGTATTTTCCCATATTCTATGGTTCAAAGCAAGTTACAAGGCCAGCCCAGATTCAAGGAGGAGGAGAAATGGACTTCACCACCTGTCAGAAGGAACAAGGTGCACATACAACCATAGGAGGAGCTGTCGGTGGCCATCTTTGTAGGTAATGCGTCACAATATTTAAAGTCATGAGATTGCAAAAACAACCAATGGGAAAAGGATTCCTTGTTTGATAAATGGTACTGGGATGACTGGCTAGCCATATGCAGAAGATTAAAACTGGACCCCCTCCTTGCACCACATACGAAAATTAACTCAAGATGGATTAAAAACTTAAATGTAAAACCCAAAACTATAAAAATGCTGGAAGACAACCTAGGCAATACTATTCAGGACATAGGCACAGGCAAAGATTTTATGATGAAGAGGCGGCCAAAAGCAATCACAACGAAAGGAAAAATTGACAAATGGGATCTAATTGAATTTAAGTGCTTTTGAACAGCAAAAGAAACTATCAACAGAGTAAACAGACAACATACAGAATGGGAGAAAACTTTTGAAAACTATGCATCTGAAAAAGGTGTAATATCCAGCGTCTATAAGGAACTTAAGCAAATTTACAAGAGAAAAACAACCTCATTAAAAAGTGGGCAAAGGACATAAACAGACACTTTTCAAAAGAAGACATATATACATCAACAGACGTATGAAAAAAGTTCAATATCACCGATTATTAGAGAAATGCAAATCAAAATCACAATTAGATACCATCTAACACCAGTCAGAATGGCTACTTTCAAAAAGTCAAAATATAACAGATGCTGGCAAAGTTGTGGAGAAAAAAAAAGAGTATTTAAACACTGTTGGTGGGAGTGTGAATTTGTTTAACCATTGTGGAAGACACTGTGGTGATTCCTCAAAGACCTAAATACAGAACTATCATGATACCCAGCAATCCCATTATTGGGTATACACCCAAATGAATATAAATTGTTCTATTATAAAGACACATGCACACGTATGTTCATTGCAGCACTATTCACAATAGCAAAGACATGGAATCAACCTAAATGCCCATCAATGATAGATTGAATAAAGAAAACGTCATACATATACATCACAGAATACTATGCAGCCATAAGAAAGAATGAGATCATGTCCTTTGCAGAGACATGGATGGAGCTGGAGGCCACTATCCTTAGCAAACTAATGCAGGAACAGGAAACCAAATGTTCTCACTTATAAGTGAGAGCTAAATGTTGAGAACACATAGATACACACAGTGGAAAACACACACACTGAGTTCTATCAGAGGGAGGAGGTTGGGAGGAGGGAGAGGATCAGGAAAAATAACTAATGGGTACTGGGCTTAATACCTGGGAGATGAAATAATCTGTAAAACAAACCCCCATGACACAAGTTTACCAATGTAACAAACCTGCATATGTACCCCTAAACTTAAAGTAAATGTTTTAAAAATTTTTTTTAAAAGTTATGAGATTGGATGAGATGACTAAGGGAGTAAGTATAGAGAAACATAATTTCTGAGAATTGAGATCTAGAACAGCCAAATGATGAAGAGGAACCAGCAAAGGAGACTGAGAAGTAGTAATCTATGAGGTGTAGACCACAAGATAGACCTAGGTTCAAGTCCTGGCTCTCTACTTGCTAGCTGTTTTACCTTGAATACCTACTAGACCCTGGGTACATTTCTTAACTTTGCTGAGCCTCAGCTTCCTCATCTATAAAATGAAGATAGTAAGAGTACCTACTTTTCTATCCCTTTTCTTTATCACAAAGTGGGGAAAGAATAAATAAATAAATTTTAAAAAGTAAAATTGCCCTTTGGATCTTACACAAGGAATCCATTGGTGACTTTGGAAAGTGAGTGTTGGGAGCAGAAGATAAAATGGCTGAAAGATGAATAGGAGCTTCTTTCCAGAAGGTTGTCTATAAAGGAAAAATAAAGGCAGGGGCTAGAGTGGAACAAAGTGCTGATTGTGAAGTTTTTTGAAAAGATAGTAGATATTTAAACATGTTTATAATGCTGATGAGAAGAAGCTAGCAGAAAATTAATGGCCGAAATTCCAAAAAAAAAAAAGAGAATAGATCAGCGATGGAACATGGTTCCCAGTGTATGATAGGAATGGGATTCATGTAGGGGTGGGATGATTAAATGTGGGCAGGAGTCAGAATTCCTCTCCTGTCAAATCAGGATGCAAACAGATACAGATATACCTGTAGGCAATATCAATTTTCTTAGTGACTAGGATAAGAGATGGTCTATGATAGAGAGAGGATGGTGGTGAGGCAGAGACTAACAAAGGTTGAAAGGTGATGAATAAGAGACTACTGAGGAGGTGGGACACATCAAAGGGTGTTTCTATGTTGAGTCAGTTAAATTTGAAGATCACATGGCACCAATGGGCATACTGATGTGGCTATCTCGAGCAGAGCTCTACAGTCCTGTGGAAGGATTAGAGATGGCAGGTGAGGTGGAATGATCTGGGGTTGGGTTTCATAGCGTAGAAGCTTTGCTAATTTTAATGCTTTCTTTCAGAAAGACTGAGAAGGAGAAATCATGTAGGAGTCTAAATTCTTACTTTTATTAATAACCTGTGACCTAGAAATATCCAAGAGCTGATGGTGAGAGAACTCAAAATTTCTAAGCAACTATCCATGTACTAAGGCCACAGGATACATATGCGCATTTTCTCACTGTAAGCCTCACAACTGCCATGATAGGCAGGCAAAACCTTTGTTTTACAAATGAAAACCTTCAAGGCTCAGAGAGGTTACGGAACTTGGCTGAGCCTGATTTTCTTGTGCTTCCTTCAGAATGTGAAGGCAGACTGATTATTGATGGAGCAAAGTGCACATTGGGGTGTGCACTTTGATTAGCTTTATGACATTATTTTGAATCTCCACACATACTCTGTGTTTGGTGTTCCTCTAGGAAATAACTGAGAAAAGGCCAATCATCAGGCCTCTCTCTCTCTGAATGAGGAGAATGTGGTTATTTATAATTCGTCTTTTAAGATGCCAGTATTGCTGCTGAGAGACTCCATATAGCTTTCTCATTTTCATGATATTTTATTGTAGAAAACTACCTCTTTTTGCCAGCTCTAGTCCAGACTGTATTTTCAAACCTCGTTTTGATGATTCCTCCAATCCCTTTTATGAAATGGTCTCTCTTGAATTTCCCTTTGACTAGGGTCAGGGTGAAATTCCTTACTGGTACATCTGGTTAATGATGTCACTGTTTCCTTTTCTTGCCAGTTTCCTGACATAATTACAAAGGAAACCTCTCACATTTTAGGGGTAGAGAAACCAAGACATAATGTCAGCCATGGCCAGGTTTGTGGGATAGTTGCTAATACTAGGTCTCAGGTGTGCATGATCAAGCAACTGAAAAATACGGAGTTAACTTCCTGCTGGAGCATCCCTTCATCTTTAGTGCAGGGTGATAGTCAAAATAGGTTTACACCTGTATTGGCCTGTATTAACTAATTAGAATGGGCAATAGCTTAGTCCTGGAGCAGAGTTTCCAAAGCCACTTGCTGAGCCAGGCCCTAAGTCTTTAGTTGCTGGATCATGGAAAGTATAGAGCAGGGTCAGAGGGGATGGTGGGGATCTTGAAGCAGTAGCTACTTACCAACCAGTATGGAAAGGATTTCAAGAATTGAACAACAGGAACAGCCTCAGTGGGACAGACCGGCTGAATGTCAGCACTGTCTTAGTGGCTATAAATGCTGTCTCGAGGTGCTTATAATCAGAAATACTGCCTAGGAATGTGTGTGGTTAGAAGGCAAGCAGGTTTATGCTTTTCTCCTGAAAAACCAAATACATGGAAACATTTTTAACATATTATTTTTTTCCTTTTACATGTCATGAGGACATTAGTGATGACATGGCCATTTGCTCAGAAGTGTTCATTGTTATCTTATATCCATTCTCCTCTTCTTCCAAAGTAAAAGGATTATTGGATGGACACATGACCACCTAGGCAAAGAGCACATTCTGCAACCTTTCTTGCAGCTACAGCTAGTTCTGGTCATATGATTAAGTTATTGCCAATGGGATGCAGCTGGAAGAGATTTGAAGCCCCCCCGCCCGGGGGGGGGGAAGGTTTGACCCCCCCCCCCCCCCCCCCACCCCCACCCCCCCATCTAACTCTTAAAGGAAGAGAATATCTCCTGCTTCCTTTATCCCACTGCTTGGTTTTTAGACATTGTGGAGAACCATTTTGATCCCCATGGACAAAGGAAATACCCTGAGATTGGTTGAACTACAGGATATGAAACATCTGTATCCCTAGACAACCTCATGCAGCCATGCAGCCCTAGATTGCCTACCTGCAGACTGTAATGCGAGAGAGAAATCACCTTCTACTTGTTAAAGCCATTGTCAATTTAGGTCTCTATTACAAACAGCCAAAACTATATCCAAATATAGGAGGGTTTTGTGGGTTTCTCTTCTTGCTATGATTTTTGGCTCACCTAAGTCTCATATATGTACAGTTGACCCTTGACATGAGGTTGAACTGCACGGGTCTGTTTATCTGTGGAATTTTTTCAGCAAAAGTTATCCTGAGTGTTCCTGCCTCTCCTCCCTCCCCTTCCACCTCTTCTACCTCTTCTGTCTCTGCCATCCCTGAGACAGCAAGACCAACCCCTCTTCTTTCTCCTCCTCCTCAGCCTACTCAGTAACAAGATGAAGAGGATGAAGACCTTTATGATGATCCACTTCTACTTAATGAACAGTAAATATACTTTCTCTTCCTTATGATTTTCTTAGTAACATTTTCTTTTCCATAGCTTACTTTATTGTAAGAATACAGTATATGACACATAAAATATGTGTATTAGTTGACTGTTTATGTTATCAGTAAGGCTTCCAGTCAAGAGCAGACTATTCATAGTTATGTTCTGGGGGAGTCAAAAGTTATACATGGATTTTGGCTGTGCAGGGAGTTGGCATCCCTAACTCTTGTGTTGTTCAAGGGTCAACTGTATATGTATTAATATTTCTTTCTCGTTACCAAGTTAAGGACAAGTGATGCTAGAAAGGCACAATTACTGAGGTCTGAAATTTATTTAAGATCCATTGTGCCCTCCTATTGAATGATGGTAAGGAGACCAATTCCTTTATAACTTAATATCATTCTCCAGGTGAACATTAGGTACTCTTGGAGGTTGTATTAATCATTTAAATGAACTCAAATGCCTCTTTTGGATTAGGAAACTGATGTTAATATACCACTCTGGAAATGGAATGAAATAGACCTCGACCTTACTTTCCATAGTTTACAGTTCAAGCAGGAATAGATCTATATTCCCCTTGAGCCTTAATATTCCCAAGAAAAGAAGTTAATATGACACAACAAATGGAACAGTGGGAGAGGAAGGGACCACCTGTTTAGCCAGCTGGGTTTACTCCACCTGACTGGCTGAGTTAGCCCTGGGGGTCACTGGCGTAAGAGATAAAACAATTGAAATGGAATGTCTGTTTCCTCAAATTGGGCAGTAGGATTAGAGATTCTGTACATTCAATAGTTACCTGATACCTGTTAGGCCTAATGCTTACTTTGCTGCAAAGAAGCTGCCTACTCCCTAAGATAAACTATCATAAGTCACACATGGTGGAACTGAATGAAACTCATTTTTTCAGACAATGAATATTTCTGTGGTATTTTGTCTCAAACAGACATAATACAACAGAGCAAGGGCTGTGTACTCTCATGGTAGAATTTAAGCTGCAGTTTGAGATGTTTATCAAGAGTTTACTGCAAGGTTCCAGCCAGGAATGATGATTTTATCAGCCAACTCTAGAGTATTTTAGGCCAAGAACTTGACCCCCAAGTGGCCAATACAAACATTTTCCAATTCCTTTAACATTTACGGAGCACTTATATACATATAATCTCATTTAATGCTCAGAACGATCCTGTAATCCCCCTCTTGCAGATGATGAAATTGAGGCTTGGAATGTTTAAACAACCTCAAAACTACCTTTAGCTAGTATTGTGAGAGAGCCAAGACTTGAACCCAGACTTGTATTCCTCCGAAGCACAGGCTGAAAGTTAAGTTCTGTGCCTGAAGTTAATTTGTGAAGGACATGAGATGGGACAGACCTGCTTCCATAGGCTGATTCACCTTTCAAGCCCTGAAACTTGGAGTCAAGCAGTTAATTGGAAACCTGTTTTCACATAAACATTCAATTTCTCACTATTCTTGAGATCTGGGTGGTAGTTGTTGAGGATGATATTTCAGCTTTACTGGGGATACTGACCTGCTGTGAAAAGTCCAAAAATCCAGCAGCCCATGGAGAGGTTGAAGAGACGCCAAGTTTCTGAGTAATCCACAACTTAGATCATCAGCTAGCTTAGAAAGAAAGATGATTGTATCTCTAGTTGCTTGGAGCTCATCCTGGGGAAAGAGATATCTGATTAATGGAAATTTTATTCCAGGAAACAGCTTTACTTATATTCTCAGCACTTGCTTATATGATTTCCAGGAAGTGTTATTTTCACTTTAAAGCAATCTTCAGGGTCTTTAATGATCTTTTCAGCACTGCTCTGTAATTCCCCATACTCTTATCTGAAAGTAACAACAGGAAACCTAGTTTTAACATCAACTCTAAACATCAAGAGAGGAAGGAAAACAAGCCTATTAATTTTGCTTTTTTTGTTTTCAGGCAAGAGCTTCTGCTCATCCATGATGGAATCAAGACCCTGGCCTAGGGAACTTATGTTTCATTGGTGGTTTGGGGCCTAGGGACAGAACGGTCTAAGGTGAGTAGTCCAAACCTCTTTCCTCTGGGTTCTAATGAGAAAGATCTGTTGTTTGGGTGCTTAGCTCAGCCTAGCTATTTAACAAAAATAACAGAGAAGGAAAAGGTCCCCGAGGGAGGCAAGATGGAGTCTGCAAATAGCCTAAGTTTCTAAGACAAGCCTCTGGGGCAACAATCAACTCCTATGTATATTCATCCTCCAACATACATGCAAGCCAAGCCTGGTGAGAAATACACAGCCCTATCAGTCAGGACCACAGAATCATTAAACCAGGGAGGAAATTATAAATACCAATATTTAAACTAAACAAAAATATCATTCATTAATCAAACAAACATTTATTAAGTGCTATTCCAGTTGTTCTTTAACCATAACGTACATCAGAAATTCTTTTCCCAGCCTGTCTCCTGTCATGCAATGACTGCCTTTTATCAACCTTCCTGAACATGGTTGCTATGTAGTTAGAATTCATTAAAAGTCTGGGATTGGCCACCTTATATTATTGGTTTATTTTTTCTGTCAATTAAGATGTTCTTCGCTGTAAATAACAGAAAACTCAACTCAAACTGGCTTAAACAGTAAGGTAGCGTATTTGTTTCCTATTGCTGCTGTAACAAATTACCACAAACCTTAATGCTTAAAACAACACAAATTTGTTATCTTACAGTTCCAGAGGTCATAAATCTTAAATCTTTCCGGAGTAAAATCAAAGTGTTGGCAGAGCTGCCTTCCCTCAGAAGGCTCTAGGGAAAATTCCATTCCCTTCCATTTTCAGCTTCTAGAGGCTTCCCACAGTCCTTGGCTCATGGACATGTATCACTCTGACCTCTGCTTTCATTGTTGTAGCTCTCTGTGACTCTTGACTCTACTGCTTTCCTGTTATAAAGACTTTTGTAATTTGATTGGGCCCTCCAGGATAATCTTCATATAGCAGGATCCTTAACTTAATCACATCTTCAAAGTCCCTTTTGCCATGTAAGAGAATATATTCACAGATTTCAAAGATTAGGACATTAACATCTTTGGTGGGCCATTATTCTGTCTACCATACGTAGTTTACTGGATTACACATTGGGGGTACAAAGTTAGAGGAGACTTTGTTGTTGGTTGATTCAAACATTTAAAACTATCATCGAGGACAACTCAACACCAAACAACTTTATTTTAAAAATGGACAAAATTTAGCTGGGCATGGTGGCATGTCCCTGTAGTCCTAGCTATTCAGGAGGCTGAGGTAGGATGATCCCTTGAGCGAAGGAATCTGAGGATGCAGTGAGCTATGATTGTAACATTGCACTATAGCCTGGTGACAGAGTGAGACCCTATCTCTAATAATGTAAAACATAGCATAACATTAAATAACAGGAAAGAGTATCTAAATGATCAAGGAAATTGAATAAACATTTCTCAAAAAAATATACAAATAACCAATAAACACATGATAAGATGCTCAACATCACTAGTCATTAGGAAAATGCACATCAAAACCACAATGAGATACCACCTCACAACCATTAGGATGGCCACTTTAAAAAAAGAAAAAAAAAACAGAAAATAACTAGTGTTGGCAAGGATGCAGACAAATTGGAACCCTTGTGCATTCTTGGCTGGCATATAAAATGGTACAGCCTCTGTGGAAAAAATTAAAAATAGAATTATCATATTACCCAGCAACTCCACTTTCTTGTATATACTTCTTTTTTTTTTTTTTACCTCTTCCTGATTGCTTTTTATTTTTTAATTTATTTAGTTTTTAATTTTTTAGTATACTTTAAGTTCTAGGGTACATGTGCACAACGTGCAAATTTGTTACATATGTATACATGTGCCATGTTGGTGTGCTGCACCCATTAACTCATCTTTTACATTAGGTATATCTCCTAATGCTATCCCTCCCCCCTCCCCCTTCCCCCCACCCTACAACAGGCCTCAGTGTATGATGTTCCCCTTCCTTGTATATACTTCTAAAGAATCACAAGCAAGGACTTAAACAGATATTTATACATATATGTTCATAGCAGCATTATTCACAATAGCCAAAAGGTGGAAGCAACCCGAGTGTCCATCAACAGATGAAGGGATAAACAAAATGTTGTATATTCACAAAATGGAATATTATTTAGCCATAAAAAGGAAGGACATTTTGACACACACTACATCATGAATGAACCTTGAAGACAGTGTGCTAAATAAAATAAGCCAGTAACAAAAGGACAAATATTGTATGATTTCTTTAACTTTTTTAATTTTTTTGAGATAGAGTTTCGCTTTTGTCGCCCAGGCTGGAGTACAATGGCGTGATCTTGGCTCACTGCAACCTCTGCTTCCTGGGTTCAAGCGATTCTTCTGCCTCAGCCTTTGAAGTAGCTGGGATTACAGGTGTGTGCCACCACACTCAGCTAATTTTTTTGTATTATTAGTAGAGACGGGGTTTCACCATGTTGGCCAGGCTGGTCTTGAACTCCTGACCTCAGGTGATCCACCCACCTCAGCCTCCCAAAGTTCTGGGATTACAGGCATGAGCCACCACACCCGGCCTGATTTCTTTTATATGAAGTGCATAGTGTAGTCAAATTCATAAAAACAGAAAACAAAATGGTGGTTGCCAGAGGCTAGGGGAGTAGGAAATATCAGAGTTATTATTTAATGAGGACAGACTTTCAGTTGAGAAAGATAAAGTTGTGGAGATGGATGGTAGTGATGGTTGCACAAGAATATGGATATACTTAATACCACTAAACTGTACACTTAAAAATGGTTACGATGATAAAACATATGTTCTGTGTATTTTACCAATAAAAAAAGCCATCAAGGACCCAGATTCTTTTGTTGTTGTTTTGTTTTGTTTTGTTTTTTTGACAGGGTCTCACTCTGTCACCCAGTCTGGAGTGCTGTGGCATGATCATGGCTCACTTCTGCCTAGATCTCAGGGCCCAAACAATCTTCCCACCTCGGCCTCCCAAGTAGCTGGAACTACAGGCATGGGCCACAGCACCCAGTTAATTTTTTTTTTAATTTTTTTTTTTTTTTTTTTTTTTTGTAGAGAGAGTCTCACTATGTTGCCCAGTCTGGTCTTGAACTTCTGGGGTCAACTGATCCTCCTGCCTCAGCCTCCCAAAGTGTTAGGATTACAGATGTGAGCCACTGCACCTGGTCCAGATTCTTTTTTTGTCACTATACTCTGTTATCTAGAGCATTCACTGCTTTCTAAAGCTAGAATCTCCTCGTGGTCATGATAGACAACAACAATCAGAGCTGTGTGTTTTCTTGCTTACAACCAAGGGAAGAGCCTTTCTCCTAAAACCAAAGACAGTTCCCGCAAAGCTTCCAATGTACTTTTCCTTGAATTTCAGGCAGGTTGAGCATCTGAACCATAGCTGGAAAATGATATAAATTTATCCTCAGACCAACCAGGCTCACCCTTTGAGCTGAAATCAATTCTCCAACTTGCATTGCTGCAATTCAATAGGAGAGGAAGAAAATGAGTCCTAGGGAGTCAACCACAATGTCCACTACTTCCAATTTACAACTTGTGGAGCAACCTCAACTCAAGTGCACAGACTAGGATACAAAACCTCTGTGCAAAATTCAAGCTCTCCTTCCAGTTCCTTCACAGCTGTTTCATTCCAGTGCCTGCAACACTTCTCTGCATTTCAGTTCTGATGCCTCTTCAGATCTCATCCTATTACAACAGGAAAGGCCACATCTATGGAGGACAGACAGGGAGTGAATAGAGAAGGCATCACAAGAGGCCACATTTATATTTGCTTCCATATGTAAATGTGGATGTGCCTGGGAAGTGCTTTGAAAATAGGAATTCCAGGAGCTAACCCAAGAAATGCTGAATCAGAACCTTAAATAAAAATTGTTATTTCTCTTCATGAATTTGCATCTTGAGAGGTTTCCTAGGTAATTCTGATATTGATCCACGGATATGCTTAAAGAAGCTTTGGCCTTATCTTTACTAAGAATTGTCCTCAGTACTATGAGTAGATAATAAAGATGATATGGGTCACACTGTTGAGAAGTTCACAGTCTATTTGAAAGCACAGATACTTTAATTACAGCTAGACAAACTGGTGCTGTAGTAGAGACATGAATATAATTCTATGAAGCTGATACTGCCACAGGGAGTCAGAAAAAGTTTCAGAGTTTTTGGCTATAGTGAAGTAACATTACAGGGGTGCATCCACATTGAAAAGAGAAAAAGAGAGGAAAAATTTTAATAATTCAGACCACCAAGAAAACTTAGTGAGTGCAGAATTATGTGAGTGTGAGACAGCAGAAATGCATTTGTGATTGTCCCACGGGATCTTAGTTCCTTACTTTTGCAGTTTTGGCATCTCACCACACTGCTCTGAATATGATTCTAGTGTTTAATTATACATATTTTTTACCTACGTATTTATGTACAAAGTTGTATCATGTACTATGAGGTGTTTAATACATTTTCAAACAAAACAATGTATCATGTACTTTGGGGTGTTTAATACATTTTTCGGAGTAGTTATGACTACATGTAGTTAAATATTACATTGCTGCCTCTAACGTGCATCCCGCATCCCCATCCTTACCTCATCCTGGCACCTTAAACAATGACTTTAGAGAAAGAGTGGCAGTTATCTAGGTGGAAGAGTAGACAGAGAGATTCCAGGCAGAGGAATCAAAATCGTCAGCACAACACATTTAGGGTATAGCCAACCAGAAGTTCAGCAAGGCTCTCAGAGGATGTATGAAGTAATATGGCAGGTGATCAGGCTGTTCACGTAGAGTCAGATTAGTAAAGAAAATGTTAAGGACTTTGTCCTTTAAACAGATTAAAATGATTGCCGATGAAGGGGTTTAAGTAAGTGAATGACAAGAGCAGATGTGTGTTATAGAGACATCATTTATTGACCAGGTGGTGGCTACTCTGAAGCAATAGAGACAAGACCTCTGAGAGCTCAGGGAAGCTCAGTCCAGTTCCATTTTACAAAGGCTCTTGGCATAATAATAAAAAAAAAAGAAAGAAATTATAGAATAAGCCAAAAACAGTATGAACTATCCAAAAATTATTATATTTAACAAATTAACACTTCAAATACACACATTAACTCAATGACTATTTCTGTGATCTCATATAGAGATGTTGTTAATCTAGGTAGAAGCCTAGGCCACTCTCCATCTCCAAACTGATTTTATTTCCAGATTTCATCATGTTCTAAAATCTTGAGCAAGCAATTTAACCTCTCTGTGCATCAGTTTTCTGACAATGGGAATAAAAACTACTTTGTAAGGATGGAGTGAGATAACAGGTGTACAGTGTCTAGCACTCTCGGGTGCTCAGCAGGTGTTAATATTTCTTCACAATCTTTAAATATAATAGGCCTGGGCCCATGTGCACTCACACAGGAGTACCCATACACACCAACACATGCACTTGGATTCTGATAATGCTGCTCTGGGGTCAAAGGTGGACAGGGGGTAATTCAGCCATGCCATCCCAGTGCCTCTCCCTGCTTCTGTGCATACCCACTACTTCAGATATCTTCCCATTAAAGTTTTCTGCCTGTACATTCACCTCAGTATGGATGAGTTATGCCATTAACTTATTTCCTCACCCAAGAGTGTTTGCATAGCAATACTTATCTGTGATTGTAGAAAAATGGTGTTTTTCTACTAAAGATATTTCAGGTATCCATAAATCTAAGCCAGAATTTCTTCAGAAGTAAGGAAGACTTTCACATTGCTCCTGATGTTACATCCAGGAGGTTATTTAGCCTCATACTTTTGAGTTTCTCTGCTCAAAGATAAGCAGTCCCTTTGGGCTCCCTGTTTTTTTTCTGGAGCACAGAGATTTATAACGGTAACAATTCCCTAGCTGAACAACAGTAATAACTAACAGTGCTGCCAATGGGCTTCCTGGGTTCCTGTTAGCTTTGCAGAGTCAACTCGTTGAGTTGTCTGAGATCTGGCACTTAGAAGCTCTGCAGAGTGATTTCAGAATACAGCATCAGCTAAATGGGTCTCTGGGCCTGAGCCAACCTCCCAGAGCTCTAGTTCCAAGAGTTACTGTTTGAAGGATGCTGGCACTTAGAATTCCTTGGGGATGGTATATTTTAAGAGCTAGTAAAAGCCTAATCTGAAATTTTTGAGATTTATTCGTTGCTTTGTGGTCAAAAATTATGCTTGATTGAGCCCTGATTATATCCAAATCTCTTATCAATTGATATGCCAGAAGGTAGAGATAAAAATACAAATGACTACCAGCTCCCAATCACTTTTTTGTTTGTTTGTTTTGTTTTTTGGAGACGGAGTTTCACTTTGTCGCCAAGGCTAGAGTGCAATGGCATGATCTCGGCTCACCGCAACCTCCGCCTCCCAGGTTCAAGTGATTCTCCTGCCTCGGCCTCCCGAGTAGCTGGGATTACAGGTGTGTGCCACCACGGACTGGATAATTTTTGTATTTTTAGTAAAGACAGGGTTTCACCATTTTGGCCAAGCTGGTCTTGAACTCCCAACCTCAGGTGATTTGCCCACCTCGGCCTCCCAAAGTGCTGGGATTACAGGCTCCCAATCACTTCTAAATGCTCATTCTCCCTTTTAAAATATGTTACCAGGCTAGGAGTGGTAGCTCCTGGCTGTAATCCCAATGCTTTGAGAGGCTAAGGCTGGAGGATCACTTCAGGCCAGGAGTTTGAGACCAGTCTGGGCCACATAGCAAGACCATGTCTCTACAAAAATAAAAATAAACAGACAAGCATGATGCCATGCACCTGTAGTCCCAGCTACTTGGGAGGTTGAGGAGGGAGGATCCCTTGAGCCTAGGAGTTCAAGGCTGTGGCAAGATATGAGCTTGCCACTTCAGCCTGGGTGACAGAGCAAGACTCTGTCTCTAAAGAAAAAAAAAAAAAGCTGTTACCATCATTTCTATATCCTGATCAAGCATAAAGTCATAGTATTTTATGGCTACAAAAATAGTGCATGAAGTCATTTTGTCTATCCCCCACCTGTAAATAAATCTAGACTTAAAATCACTTCACATAGCTGATTATCTAGTCATTTCTTAGTGACCCACTTGAAAGCTTAACAATCTTTACTACCAATAATGTTTGCAATGTTCCTATCCTAAATTCCCCTAGCTGCAATTTAATCTTCTGTTATTTAGTCTTCAGTGGGAAACAAGTCTTCCCATTATACATCTTCCAGTTGCTAACTGGTCATATTCCATCCCTGTGGGTTATCTTCTCCACAGATCTCATTCTTTTAAACATTCCTCAGCAACGTTATGTATTATCCCATTAATTGACTCTGTTAATTTTATAAAAGCTTTGGCAAATCATCCTTGTCTCTCATGGATTGAGTAAATATGACTGATATGGTTTGGCTGTGTCCTCACCCAAATCTCATATTGAATTGTAGCTCCCATAATCCCCACATGTCATGGGAGAGATGCCACAGGAGGTAATTGAATCACGGGGGCAGGTTTTTCCCATGCTGTTGTCCTGATAGTGAATAAGTCTTGAGATTAAGTCACAAGAACTGATGGTTTCATGAAGGGCAGATCCCCTGCACATGCACTCTTGCCTGCTACCATGTAAGACGTGCCTTTGTTCCTTCTTCACCTTGCACCATGATTGTGAGGCCTCCCCAGCCAGTGGAACTGTGAATCCATTAAACCTCTTTTTCTTTATAAATTACCCAGTCTTAGGTATGTCTTTATTAGCAGCATGAGAACAGACTAATATAAGGACCAACAACAAAAAAGAAAATTCAAAACTATGAGAACATAATGGAAAAAAAGGTTAGTATAAAGGGAGTCTTTTCCATTTCTATTATATATACCATTGATGTTTCATATGATATTTAGTACATTTTGTAGAACATATGTAATACATGTCCACAGTGGAAAACTTAAAAAACATAAAAAAGTATCAAGAAAGAAAATAAATCTTCAGGAACCTGATCACCTATCCCTAATGGTTAGGAATTTCTCTCTCTTTTTCTCTTTCTCATTCTCTCTCTCTCTCTCTCTCTCTCTCTGTGTGTGTATGTGTGTTTCCTCAAACAGGGATCATACTCTATTTGTAGTTGTATATCTTGTTTTGTATTTCATGGACATTTTCCATATCATTGTCCACTCTCAAAATAGTGCTTCTTAATGGCAGTATAATTTTCCACCTTGTATTTATAACTTAGCTCATTTAATAATTCCCCCATCGCTGGGCATTCAAATGGCTTCTAGTTTATCACCACTTGTATTAGTTCATTCTTGCCTCACTATAAAGAAATATCTGAGGCTGGGTAATTTATAAAGAATAGAGGTTTAATTGGCTCATGGTTCTGCAGGCTGTACAGGAAGTATGGTGCCAGCATCTGCTCTTGGTGAGGCCTCAGGAAGATTACAATTATAATGGAAGGCAAAGGAGGAGCAGGCACATCCCATCGTGAAAGCAGGTATGAGACAGAGCAGAGGGGAAGGTCCCAGATTCTTTTAAACAACCAGATCTCACATGAACTAAAAGCAAGAACTCGCTCATCACCAAGGGGGTGGTACTAAGCCATTCATGAGAGATCTGCCCCCATGATCAAATCAACTCCCACCAGACCCCACTTCCAACACTGGGGATTACATTTCAACATTAAATTTGGAGGATACAAGCATCCAAACCATATCATTTTTGTCCCTAAATCGTATGTTCTTCTCACATTGCAAAATACAATCATCACCTGCCAATAGTCCTCAAAACATTTCAACATCAAGCCCAAAGTCCTCTCATGTGAGACTCATCTGCTTCCATTTATGAGCCTATAAAATCAAAACAAGTTATTTATTCCCAAGATACATGGTGATACAGGTATTAGGTAAACATTACCATTCTAAAAGGGAGAAATCAGCCAAAAGAAAGGGACTATAAGCCCCATGCAAGTCTGAAAGCCAGCAGGAAGGTCACGAAACCTTAAAGCTTCAAAATAATCTCCTTTGATTTCATGTTGCACACCCAGGCCACACTGGTGCAAGAGGTGGGCTCCCAAGACCTTGGGCAGCTCCACCCCTGTGGCTTTGTGGGGCTTAACCCCCATGGCTGCTCTTACGGGTTGAAGTTGAGTCCCTGTGGCTTTTCCAGGCTCAGGATGCAAGCTGCTGGTGAATTTACTATTCTTGAGTCTGGGAAGGCAGTAGTCCCCTTCCCACAGCTCCACTAGGCTGTGCTCCAGTTGTGAGGTTGTGTGGGTGCTCCAACTCCACATTTCCCTTCTGTACTGCCTTAGTAGAGGTTCCCTGTGGGGATTCCACCCCTGGAGCAGGCTTCTGTTTGGGCACCCAGGCTTTCTTATACATCCTCTAAAATCTAGGGGGAAGCTGCCAAGCCTCATTTACTCTTGCAATCCACATATCTACAGGCTTAACACTACATGGAAGCCACCAAGGCTTCTGGCTTGCACCTTCTGGAGTGGTGGCCTGAGCTATACCTGGGCACCTTTGAGCTGAGGCTGGAGCTGGAAAAGCCGAGATTTGAGGAGTAACCTCCTCAGGCTGCATAGGTCATCAAGGCCCTAGACCTTACCCCTGAAACCATTCTTTCCTCCTAGGCTTCTGGGCCTGTAATGGGAAGGGCCAAGGCCAAGATTTCTGACATGATTTTGAAGTCTTTTTCCCATTGTCTTGGATATTAGCACTTGGCTTCCTTTTAGTCACACTGATCTCTCTAGCAAGTGGTTGCTCCACAGCCCGCTTGAATTCTTCCTCTACCACAGGACCAGGTGGCAAATTTTCCAAACTTTTATGTTCTACTTCCATTTTAAGTGTATGTTCCTATTTTAAGTCATTTATTTGCTCCTGTATCTGATCATAGGCTGTAAGAAGCAACTAGGCCATCTCTTGAACATTTAGAAATTTATTCCATCAGGTAAACTAGGTCATCACTTTTAAGTTCAAACTTCTATCGATTCCTGTGGCATTAACACAATGCAGCCCTCTTCCAATCTTTGCCCATTACCCAGTTCCAAAGCTCTTTGCTAGGGCATAACAGGGGTAACCTTGACTCTAGTTCCCAATAACTTCCTCATTTCCATATGAGACCTTGTCAGTCTGACCATCACTGTCCATATTTCTATCAGCATTTGGTCACAACCATTTAATTAGTCTCTAAGATGTTCCAAACTTTCCCTCATCTTCCTGTCTTCTTTTGATCCCTCCATACTCTGCCAACCTCTGCCCATTGCCCATTTCCAAAGCTGCTTCCACATATTTAGGTATCTTTGTAGCAATGCCCCACTCCTCAATACCAATTTTCTGTATTAGTCTATTCTTACATCACTATAAAGAAATACCTGAGGCTGGGTAATTTATAAACAAAAAAGGTTTATATGGCTCACAGTTCTACAGGCTCTACAGGAAGCATGGTGCCATCATATGCTTGGCTTCTGGTGAGGCCTCAGGAAGCTTATAATCATGGCAGAAGGCAAACGGGGAACAGTTGCATCATATGGCAAGAGTGAGAGTGAGAGAGAGCAAACAAGGAGGTCCCAGACTCCTTTAAATAATCAGATACTGTGTGAACTCAGAGTGAGAAATCACTCATCACCAAGGGGATGTCGCTAAGCCATTCATGAGGAATCCACTCCCATGATCCAAACAGCTCCCACCAGGCCCTACCTCCAACACTGGAGATTACATTTCAACATGAGGTTTAGAGGGACAAACATCCAAATCATATTACCATTAATAAATAATACTATATTATCCTTGTACATAAAATTTTGTTTGCATTTCTGATTTTTTTTCAGAAAGCAGTTTTATATAGATATATAAAATTTTCTGATTTCTATAATCTGTGAATCTGTGATTGATTCAAGCTTTCACATCAGATCTCTGGATAATTTTCTCGTAGAAAGAGTGACTGAATGAAGTATTAAGACTATAATCTAGTAGAGGAAATTGGTTATTGGATATGTAGTTACAGGGTTACTATAATTCAATGCCACAAATTACTTTGGGTTGATGGAGAAAGGAGCAATCAGTTCTACTTGGAGCTTTGGCAGTGGTCTGGTCCTTATGTTTTTTGTTTATTTCCTTGGAAGCATAGGGATCTCAGAGTCTCAATAATCTTTGGTCAGTTGCTGTTTGATACAATATCATTTTAACTTTAGTGTGATTTCTACTGCTGTCCTTGAAATTTTCATTCCTACAGTCAAACAAGTCTGGCATTATTTTGCCCCTCCCCCCAATAAATGTATTTAGAATATGGAAGTAGGAGAAAAAAACAGGAAACCAGTTAACAAGTATTTCTAGTACAATGGCTGCTCTCCCAGAGGAAAGGCCCTGGTTCAGTCACATCAGTCCAATGCTGTTTCGTCCTTGAACATTACTGTGATCCCCACCACCAGTTAACTGTCAATTAGCTTCTCAGGTGGCACAGAAAGCTAATGTTCAGAAGAAAGGACATGGAGAGATTAGAGACACTTGCCAGCTAGCTAATTGACAAGGCAGGACTGTGGGAAACTACAAACAGCTAGTAAAAGGGCATTAAAAAGACATTCCATATATCAGGATACAGAAGGTTTCTCTGAAAGGGCACTGAATGCCTGTACCCAGCATATTCCCGGGCTTGCAGAATGGCAACTAAACCAAAGAATTCCTCTACCAACTGGCTTTTGCTAGAAGAAGGCAGTAGCTAGAGGCTCAGAGTAACAGAGATAATTTGTGACCCACAAGTTTCTTTCTAGATGGGAGCCAAGGGGCTATGAATGAAACGGCTAACACCTGTTAAGAAGCTCATTTGCATAATGCCTTCAAGAGCCGTGGATGGCTAGGGCCCTTAAAGCAGATGGACCAGCAGCCAACCATCTGATTAAGCTGATACTGGACCTTCCACACAAAACAGATCGTTTTCCTATGTGCTTTAAATACTATCTAGCTTTCTGAAAAGGCTGAATCCAGTGGAACAAGAGGAATTATAACTATGATTTTAATACAGGCAGTCTTCAGCTTACAAATGAGATGTGTTCCAAAGATTGAGTGATTTGGAACTCAAAACACATTTTCCCATAGATTTAATGCTATACATTAATTCTCAGATTCCAAATCAGCCCATTAAAAAAGCCTATTAATCCTCCAGTGTTGCTGAGGTGTAATACTGTAGTATTAGTTGGAATTCTCACTTCTGGTTAATAGGGCCTATGTAATACAGAATGAAAGAGGAGAAGAAGAAGAAAGAGGAAGAGAATTCCACATTGCCTGCTCTTCCCTTGGGAATAGTTCCGGCCTGCCTAAGGCAAATTTTCAAACATGCCACATGGTTTCTGAAAAACACTCACTTGTCTTTCTGCACCTTTTCTGGGCCTTTTAGGCTGTCCTAAGACCCAGAGCTTGACAGCTTCCTAAACTGCTTTAGCATCTCCAGTCTCCCATGGCTTTCAAATTTCCTATTCGCTCTCACCCTCAATCAAGTTAATATTTCCTCAGAGATGTCCAAAACCTAGCTCATTCACCTTTATTCCGAGACTGTTCTGCTTTCTGACTTTCCAAGCTCTGTCAGTAGAAATAAAAGTCTTATTCATTTAAGTTAGAAAGCCCAAGGTCCTCTTTAACTCCTTTTTCCCCTTTTTTGATGCAGCTTATCAGTCAAATATCTTGGTTGATTCATCTTATGGACGGTCTTTGTATATCACCATCCTTGTTTAGGTTTTCATCAGTGTAAGGGATTCTTTTAGAGCTACATTTTGAGAATCAGTATATATAATCTCTTATCTGAACTATAGCAGCAGCTTCCCTGACTTATTTCATTGCCCAGCTCCTCCCTATTCCCCTTGCTAATAAAGGAACCTTTCTAAAACATAGCTTTAATCACCTCTTCTATCCTTCCCCTAAGTCTATCAATGGTTCTCCCAACACCTAATAGCTAGTTATCACATTTAGTTTTCACAACAACCCAAATACAATAAATATCCTTATTCCCATTTTGGAAATTTGGAACATAATTTACTGGAAGTCACTGGCCTGTTTAGTGACTCAGCCAGAATTTGAACTCAGGTACATTTGTTTCCAAAGTCCATGGTCTTTTTCCTTCATACCATGTCAGAATATAGTCCAAATACCTTTTGTTGGTGATCGAAGTCTTCCATAATCTACCTCCATTACTTTTCCATTCTCTCTCACACCGCTCCTCCTTCTGTCCACTCTACTCCTGCCTATAAAGACAATTTGCCACTTCTGAAACATACCCTGTACAGGTGTACTTTGTAGACTTTGTAGATTTAGTTCTGGACCACCACAATAAAACAAATATTGCAGTAAAGTAAATCATGCAGTATTGGTTTCCAAGTGCATACAGAAATTATGTTTACATTATACTATAGTCTACTGTGTGCAACAGCATTATGTCTAAAATATATACATACTTTAATTTAAAAATACTTTATTGCTAATAATAGTCTAAGCCTTCAGAGAGTCATAATCATTTGCTGGTGGAAGGTCTTGCCTCAATATTGATGGCTGCTGACTCATCGGTGTGGTGGTTGCTGAAAGTTGGAGTGGCTGTGGCAATTTCTTAAAATAAGGCAAGAGTGAAGTTTTCTGCATCAATTGACACTTCCCTTTACAAAGGATTTCTCTGTAGCATGCAATGCTGTTTGACAACATTTTATCTACACTAGAAGTTCTTTCAAAATTAGACTGTTTGACGATAGAGTAGTGTGACTATACTTAACAACAATTTATTGTATATTTCAAAGTAGCTACAGAAGAGAACTTAAACTGTACCCAACACATAGAAATGATAAATACTCAAGGTGATGGATACTCCAAATGCCCTGACTTGATTATTACACATTCTATGCATGTAGCAAAATATCACATGTACCCATATAAATATGTAAAATGTTACATATTGATAAAAAATTTGAGTCATTCCTCTCAAATCCTGCCACTGTTTTACCAACTAACTTTATGAAATATTCTAAATTTTTTGTGGTCATTCCAGTAAATCTACACCAGGATTAGATTCCATCTCAAGAAACTACTTTGTTTATCCATGAGAAGCAACTCCTCATTTATTAAAGTTTAATAGTAAGATTGCAGAAATTCAGTCACATCTTCATACTCAAATTCTAATTCTAGTTTTCTTTCCATTTCCACCACATCTGCAGTTACTTCCTCACCTGAAGCCTTGAATCCTTCAAAGTCATCCATGAGGGTCGGAATTAACTTTTTTCTAAACTCCTGTTAATGTTGATATTTTGACCTCCTCCCATGAACCATGGACATTCTTAATGATATCTAGAATGGTGAATTTTTTCGAGAAGACTTTCAATTTACTTTGCCTAGATCCATCAGAGAAATCACTGCATATGGCAGCTATGGCCTTATGAAATGTATTTCTTAATAAGACTTAAAAGTCAAAATTACTCCTGGATCCATGTGCTGCAGAATGGATACTGTCTTAGCAGGCATGAAAACAACATTAATCTTTTTGTACAGCTCCATCAGAGCATTTAAGTGACTAGATGCATTGTCAACAAGCAGTAATATTTTGAAAGAATGTTCTGAGCAGTAGATCTCAACAATGGCTTAAAATAGTAAGCCATGCTGTAAACAGATGTACTGTTACTCAGGCTTTGTTGATTCATTTATAGAGCACAGGCAGAATAGATTTAGCATATTTCTTATAGGATTTTTGGAATAGTAAGTGAGCATTGACTTCAAACTTAAATTCACCAGCTGCATTAGGCTCTAACAAAAATTAGCCTTTCCTTTGAAGCCAGGCATTGATTTTTCCTCTCTAGCTATGAAAGTCCTAGATGGCATGTTCTTCCATTAGAAGGCTGTTTTATCTCCACTGAAAATCTGTTGTTTAATCTAGCCACCTTCATCAATAATCTTAGCTAGACCTTCTGGGTAACATGTTGCACTTCTCTATCAGCACTTGCTGCTTCATCTTGCACTTTTCTGTTACGGAGATGGCTTCTTTCCTTGAACTTCAAGAACCAACCTCTGCTAGCTTCCAACATTTCTTCTGCGGTTTTCCCTCCTGTCTCAGCCTTGAAGAATTAGAGGCTTGCTCTGGATCAGGCTTTGGCTTAAAGGAGTGTTGTGGGTTGTTTGGTCTTCTATCAAGACCACCAAAATTTTCTCTATATCAGCAATGAGGCTTGTGATAGTCTGTTCTCATGCTGTTAATAAGGACATACCCGAGACTAAGTAACTTATAAAGGAAAGAGACTTAATTGACTCATAGTTCCACGTGGCTAGAGAGGACTCACAATTATGGCAGAAGGCAAAGGAGGAGCAAAGTCACTTCTTACATGGTGGCAGGCAATAAGAGCATGTGCAGGGCACGTATGTTTATTGCAGCACTATTTACAATAGCAAAGACTTGGAACCAACTCAAATGCCCATCAATGATAGACTGGATAAAGGAAATATGGCACATATACACCGTGGAATACTATGCAGCCATAAAAAAAATGAGTTCATGTCCTTTGCAGGGACATGGATGAAGCAGGAAGCCATCATTCTCAGCAAACTAACACAGAAACAGAAAACCAAACACTGCATGTTCTCACTTATAAGTGGGAGTCGAACAATTAGAACAGATGGACACAGGGAGGGGAGCGTCACACATAATAGACTGTCAGGGGGTAGGGGGCAAGGAGAGGGAGAGCATTAGGACAAATACCTAATGCATGTGGGGCTTAAAACCTAGATGATGGGTTGATAAGTGCAGCAAACCACCATTGCACATTCTGCACATGTATCCCAGAACTTAAAGTAAAATAAAAAAAATGAAAATTTTTAAAAAAGGTAAAATTATTTTTAAAAATCCTTGAAAGAACAATTTAAAAAAAGAGCATGTGCAGGGAACTCTCCTTTATAAAGCCATCAGATCTCATGAGACTTATTCACTATCACGAGAACAGCATGGGAAAGGCCCACCCCCATGATTCAATTACCTCCCATTGAGTTCCTCCCATGACACGTGGGAATTATGGGAGTTAAAATTCAAGATAAGATTTGAGTAGGGACACAGCCAAACCATATAAAGATATTCAGCTTTCTTATCATTCATGTGTTTACTGGAGTGGCACATCTAATTTCCTCTGAGAACTTTTCCACTGCATTCACAACTCGGCTATTTGGCACAAGAGGCCTAGATTTTGGCCTATATCACCTTTCAACGTGCCTTTCTCACTAAGGTTATTTCTAGCTTTTGATTTCGAGTGAGAGATGTAAGACTTCTTTTCACTTGAACGCATAGAGGCCATCATAGATAGGGTAATTAGTGGGCCTAATTTCAGTATTGCTGTTTCTCAGGGAACAGGAAGGCCTGTAGAGAGGGAGATAGATGGGGGAATGGCTGGATGGTGAAGCAGTCAGAACACATACATTTATCTATTAAGTTTACCGTCTTATCTGGGTGTGGCTTGTGGTGCCCCAAAACAATTGCAATCCATAACATCAAAGATCACTGATCACTGGTCACCATAACAGATACAAGAATAATGAAAAAAATTTGAAATATTGTGAGAATTACCAAAATGTGCCAAAGCGACACAAAGTGAACGCATGCTGTTGGAAAAATGGCGCTGATTGCATTGCTCAATGCAGGGTTGCCACAAACCTTCAATTTATTTAAAATGCAGTATCTGTAAAGTGCAATAAAGTGAAATTCAATAAAACAAGATATGCGTATATTCTACTGCCTTTGTCTATGCATTTTTCTAGATGGTGAGTCCTTTCTTTATCAAAGCTCAATTCAAATGCTACTTCCTCTGCACAAATCCTTCCCTCTACCAACCCCGTGCACCTACAAATATGCTCAAACACTAGCTAAAAGCTGTCTCATGTTTAAAACTTACCACACCACTAATATTACTCTAGTTCACGTGACACTTATCAATTTTAGCTTGTATTATAGTTATTTGATGGGGGGTTATCCCAACTAGTACTTTAACTTTAAAGTAGTAGTTTAAAATTAAGGACAGGTACCCAAACTTTTAATCTTCAGTCCTAGCAAGTTGAGATGTCCATGGGAGGTGCTCAGTTAATGTTTAAGAAATAAATTATTGCCGGGCGCGGTGGCTCAAGCCTGTAATCCCAGCACTTT